>NC_060952.1:92182536-92185079 GCF_022045245.1 Lucilia cuprina | reverse complement strand
TAGAACAGAACTAGAACAGAACTAGAACAGAACTAGAACAGAACTAGAACAGAACTAGAATAGAACTAGAACAGAACTAGAACAGAACTAGAACAGAACAGAACTAGAGCAGAACTAGAACAGTACTAAGCAGAACTAGAACGAAATTATTAGAAAACTTAACGAGATCTGTATTCATACTATTTTAAAGATTAAAGTTTACAGTTACCAGTATTTAACGCAACAAGTCTACAAAATTGTTGAAAACCCCACAAGACGTATGATTAATATTAATTAGGAATAATTAAAAAAAAATAAATATCTCCTACATTTTTAAAGCTAAAAACAATATTTAAATTATTATTAAAAGTCAGCAAAACCGATAATATTTATATTACAGAAAAATGATTTTCTGTTAAACCCTTCAATCAAATTTGACAACAAAAACCGCGTAGGTACATAGATTAAAAATAAAAGTTTTTTTTTTGCATAAAAAGCAAACATATGTAACTACATATGTATGTATATTTTGTCTTTACAAAAAATAAACTTATAAAAGCAGTTAAAGTGCAGTTTAAGCTCAAAACAACAACCCTTATACCAGCAAAATGTATTTATTTCTTATGCGGAATTTACCTTGTTGTTTGTGTTTAGTTTTAAATGTTAAAATCAACTATTTGATTTACCACGTTTCTTTTTTGTAGCTTTTATTTATTTATTTAGTAACTGTTTTTTGTATTCCTTCCTCTTGTTCTTAAAATGTTTTGCAACATTTCAATGGCTTCTTCTTTTATATATGTAAATGCACAGCCCTTAAAACATTTATGCTCGTCAATAGTTTGTAGTTTTTTCTCCTACATTTTGCTGCGTGTTAACCACCAGCCACCAGTCTAGAGAATATAAACATAAAAGTGCAAACTAAAATTCAACAGAAAAAAAAGAAACCAAAAGGGGTATTGAATTTGCACACAATTTATCAGTCATTTTTAAAACGGACGTGGTGTTAAAAACAAGTGTATAGTATAATTTGTTTTATGAAAGAGGAAAAAAAGTAGCAACAGTAAACAATTTAAATAAAATTTAAACATTTGCTTAAAATAAATTCCTGAAATAAAAATAAATAAAATTGTTCATAAAAATACAAACTTTTTAAAGAATTTTTTTAACCAAATTTCCTTTAACAACATGAATTATTTGGAAGCTATTAGATGGTAAGTGTGTAATTATAGATTTTATTTTAAATTTGAAAGATTTTTTCTTTCAAATTTCTAAGGCTTCCTGGAAAATTTAATTTTTTTTTAGTTTCGTTCTACATGACGTATGATTAATATTAATTTTTCTTAAGTTTCATTAATTTAATTGTAAATTGAAGAATCTTGGTTTTTATGTGGTTTTGTGGTAGCAACAGAAGCCTTACAATTGTAGCCACATAAAACAACAGTTTTTAAATTTATAAATTGTTTAAATTTTTGTTAAATTGTTAAGTTTTCTTCTTAAATTTTCTCCTTATAGTGTTTAATCCTTTTAAATATTTCTTACATTTCTGGGGAATAATATGCATATTTAATTCTACCATTAACCTTTTACCCCAGACTTCATTTTGTCTACTTCAAACTACATTCTTAACAACATTTCTTACTTGTAGTTCTTAACATTTTTTCCATTAACAATTACTATTTATTCTCTAGTAAGTGTTGTTTGCTCTCCAAACACATTAACATTTCATTTCAAAAAATAAGCAAGAAAGAAAAAACGCCCTTACCATCTAGCTATTTAAATTCTCGGTAATTTAAATTTGCAAAGTATAACTTCCTTTTTTCATTACAAAAAACACACACACACCAACAAAACATTAAACAAGGCTCTGTCTGTAAAACGCAAAAAAAATTGTCTTTATAATTAAAATCACTCATACATCTAGAGTGTCATAAAAGAAGTTGTTTTAATAATACAAAAAACTTCATATTTTTTTCTATAAATATTTTGAGCTTTCGCATTTCAAAAGAAAATAAAATGAAAATGTTGTAAAATACAGAAAAAAATAGGTTACTATGTATATCAACAGTATTACGAAAAAATAAACAAGAATTTTTACGACATATTAAACTTAAACAAATAAACATCCAAACAAACGTTAATAAAAAAAATTATGAAAGTTTTTCCTTTTAATGTTAAAACATTAAAAACTACCAACCAACTGAAAGCTTTAGATTTAATTTAAATGGCAAAATATAATTCTAGGCATTTGTTAAAGCTTGGGCAAAAACAAAAATAATTAAAATTTGTTTTTGTTAAAGCAATTTAAAATTTTTCTAAAATAGTTGTGCAGGACGTATGATTGATATTAATTAAGTGGTTAGTAGGTATTTCCTAAATTTTCTTGGAATAACAAAGTTTTAGAAAAAGTTGGAAAGATTAGTTTGCAACAATTTTTATGTCAAAGTAACCACAGAAACAAAACTTAACTAGAACTGAACTAGAACTGAACTAGAACTGAACTAGAACTGAACTAGAACTGAACTAGAACTGAACTAGAACTGAACTAGAACTGAACTAGAACTGAA
>NC_060952.1:92180361-92182436 GCF_022045245.1 Lucilia cuprina | reverse complement strand
GTCTAGTATATAGTCTAGTCTATAGTCTAGTCTATAGTCTAGTCTATAGTCTAGTCTATAGTCTAGTCTATAGTCTATTCTATAGTCTAGTCTATAGTCTAGTCTATAATATAGTCTATAGTCTAGTCTATATTCCAGTCTATAGTCTAGTCTATATTCTAGTCTATAGTCTAGTCTATAGTCTAGTCTATAGTCTAGTCTATAGTCTAGTCTATAGTCTAGTCGATAGTCTGTTCATTGTTCTCAAAACAATAATTTTTTATTAAAAAAAACTTGTTATTTTACTTTCCTTAGGAATTTTGATATTTGTTTTTACATAAAACTTTTATAAACAAATTAAAATAAAAAAAACACTCATAAATCATTTATTAAACATTTTACAATCAATCTTCATTTATCCAGCTCATAAGTAGCAAATACGTAAAGAATAGTTAAGAAAAACTATTAAAGAAAAACCACAACTATAAAGATGGATATTGAAATAAAAAGCAGATAAAAGATACAAATAAAAACAACAATAACAACAAAAAGTTGTTGGCATATTTGCAACTTATTTTACCAATAGACAAAAAAACTACAAATAGTTAAAATGCAAACAAATGTATATATGAATTCATATGAATGTATGAATCTATGACTGGTCGTCTGTCTGATTGCGTATCTATGAATTTCTTTAGGAGTGTGTGAATATTAAACACAATTGGCAGCAACAGAAACCAAAAACTAAGAAAAAAAATTAAAACCAAAGAATTGAAAATGAAAATTGCATCAATTACTTGTTTACTCTGTTGAGTCTTTATAAATAAATAAATAAATGCATCATAGAAACAATGAAATATACATAAATATAAAGAATGAAAATATCAAATGACTTACGCATGTCGTAGTTTTCTTATATTTTTCATTTTCTTTATAAAACTAAAAGTACATTTAAAATATGTATATAAAAATAAGTATGAATGAATTCATTGAAGTGTATGTATAAATGTATTTATTATGCAGATGTTTCATGAAAAAAATAATATCTTTAGTTGAATATGCCATTTGCCATGTCATGTCATGCCATATTAAGTATGTCTCTGAATGTTTCTGCTTTCCAAGTACTTACTTGTATCTTCCTTCTAAGAGGACGACTACGAATGGCTTTACTATACATTAATATGTAGCATTTTCTCAGTCATGAATATTTCTATGAATGTTTTGTTGTTGCATTTATGACTATATAATATTTTCCAGTTAATGTTAAAGATATACGAAAAAAAGATCATGAAGATGTATGTATATATATCCGCATTTAAACGATGTTAAACAAGATGTAACAGACGCAGAAAAATTTACAATTTTCTATATTTTTCGAATGCGAACATTGCAACAACTACAACTATTTTAGCAAAAGGAAACATAAACTGCTAAAATTGCTTTAGACAACACAATTGGCTGTATTTGGCAAAGCATTTCATAATAATCTTATTGTTTTTGGTTTTAAGTTTTTTTCTTGTACTATTGGCCAATACCGTGCATATGGTAATGATTTTAATTTAAGAGAAATCAAATATATTGTTGAACAAAATACTAAACTTATGAACAAATCTAGACTATATAGACTAGATTATAAAAGTGCACAACATTTTAAACGTTAGACACATCATTGTAGAACTATATACTACACTAGCTATACCCAGTGTGCTTCGCTACCCTCATCGTAATGGAATAAAATAAATATCATTATTGTAAATGATGATATTTATTTTAATGAGAGAACTCTTTAAGTTTGATTTTATGATTCTAGTCTCAATTTTCGTTCAATTGGGATACTGCGTGTTTAATTTTATGTTTATATATTCAATATTTTAGAAGGCTCTAAAAGTACCAGTACCAGTGAAGTACGAAAAAGGACCTATTTTATTTAATTTCATGTTCCTAAGTTCAATATTATAGAAAATTCAAAAAGTACCAGAAAATATTCAAGTTTAAATTTTCATTTACTCAAGTCCCTGATTGCTTTTAAAGATTCTAATTAACTCCGGGCTCCACATGCTTAATTTCATGTTTCTAGGATCAATATTATAAAAAAC
>NC_060952.1:92158237-92180261 GCF_022045245.1 Lucilia cuprina | reverse complement strand
TGAACTAGAACTGAACTAGAACTGAACTAGAACTGAACTAGAACTGAACTAGAACTGAACTAGAACTGAACTAGAACTGAACTAGAACTGAACAAGAATTGAACTAGAGCTGAAATGAACTAAAACTAAACTAGAACTGATTTAGAACTAAGGGTATGATTAATATATATTCCTTTTATTAAATCCAATTTTTTATCTTAAAGCTAATAAGCATTTAGCAGCAAAATATTCTACAAATATTGAGATAATACTTACATTACTGTAAAGAACATTATTCATGCATTTCAATCTTTAAAATAATAATTCAGTCCTAAGGCGTATTTTCGCTTAAATATTTTAAAAAATATATATATTTGTTGTTTTTATTTATAAATCCTTTAAATATCTTATTCTGTTTTACAACAGCTTTAGATTTATTTACAAATTTGTTAAAAATATAAATTCATTATCTTGATTATCATCACCAACTTATCATTGCTGGCATGCTGAGTATACTTAAGGCCTTAATGAAAAGTTTAAGTGTATATTTATTCCGAACAGAGACTTAGTTAGTGGCAAGAAAACTAAGAAATTGAAAATACAGACAAATAGATTAAAAGATAATAGAATATTGTAGTTATGTAGCATAACTAATACCCAAGACTTAGGAGAACAATAAATTAAAAAGGGGGAAAGAAATATATATGAAAAAAAAGTTTAATTGAATTTTATTGGAAAATATAGGAAAAAACAAACTATAAGAAAAATTTTAAATAAACTTAATAGCTTGTTGTGGAGGCTTAAGCTATTGGCTTTAATAGTATTTGTATGTTATAACAAAAGTTCCTCAAAAGTTTTAGCTGTTTTAGTGAAATAGTTCAAAAATTAAATATTAATCATACGCCTTGCAATTTGCTTTTATAGCAAAACATTTATTCGAGTTTTTTTGCATTTGCTACTGCAGTATTTTTTCAATTTATGATTACTATTATTATCTCTTAAATCTATTTATTAATTTGCTGGCCTCTAACCTCCTTACTTGGCTTTCATTGCACTAAACATTGATTGAGATAAACAGGCCAAAAGTTATAACTACTGTTTTGCATATTACAGCCATTGGAAAACTGACAATTCAAAATCACTTTTACTAATTTAAGGCTAATTAAAATGCAGACTTGGCTACAACGAGACAAAAATATTTGCCTTTATCGCTCTCTCTCTCTCTATGGAGATTAAAGAGGACCTTTCTTTATTTTGCAAGTTAAAGTAATTATTTTATATGGTTTTTGTTCAAAAAAGAAAAAAGAAATGATAAATTATTATAAAGAGCTGTAAAGAAATTCTTGGCAAACTTAACAAAACACATACATATAAAAACTAAATGTAAAACATTTTGTTGAAACTGAAAACATGAAAATAAAACAAGTAAATATAACACAGAAAATATTTCAAGGCTTTTGATTTTAAAAAATTTAGCAATAGAAGCAGAGATAAATAATAGTTTTCTTAAATAAGTTTACTAAGAGACATTACAAGTAATTAAAATTCTAGTTAACAAAAGTTAATTTTGAATTTAGTTTAAATAAAGAAAGTAATTTAATTAATTTAAAAGTCAAAACAAAAATCAAGAAATAAAAACAAAATTTTGTTTTCAATTTGAAAATTTCTTAAAGAAATTTAAAAAAGTTTATTATAAAAAATTAAGTTTATTAAAGCTTATTTTGTTAGTTTTAAAATGGCTTTTAAGTTTTTTAAAAATCTTGTATAGTTTAAGAGTTCTTTACAATTTTGTAAAATTATACAAAATTAATTATTAATCATACGCAGTGTGGGAAATTTTTGGAAAATATTAAAAATAAGAAAATTTATAAAAAATTAAAGGTTTTTAAAGGAGTTATGTTATTAAGTATAAAACAACTAAAATTGTACAAACTGTGTTGCTTAAAATTATAGGTACATTTAATTTTTTTTTTATAAAAATTTTATTTAAAAAAACAAAATTTAGTTTTTATGTCAAAAATTTGTTAGATTTATATTAGAAATGAAAGTTAAATGTTGCATGTTTTGTTGGCTATTAAATGGCGTTTGAATTTTTAAAAAATGTTTAATAGTTTGGTAGTTATTTAAATTTTTGTAAAATTATCCAAAATTATATATTATTCATACGCAGTGTGGGACATTTAAAAAAT
Organism: Lucilia cuprina; assembly: GCF_022045245.1. Lineage (NCBI taxonomy): Eukaryota > Metazoa > Arthropoda > Insecta > Diptera > Calliphoridae > Lucilia > Lucilia cuprina. Next base: position 92,178,093 of record NC_060952.1, on the reverse strand, counting down.
ATATTAAAAAAAGGAAAAATGAAGAAAATTATAGGTTTTTATTACAAATTAACATTATTTAGTTTAAAACAATTAAAATTATAGTAACAGTGTTGTCAAAAATTATAGGTACACTTGTTTTTTTAAATTATTTGAAATTATATTTTTTAAAGTTAATTAAAAACCAGAAAAGACAACATTTTTAAAAACTTTTTATTAAAAAACTAAAATTTAGTTTTTTAATAAATTTGTTAAAAAATTTTCAATAGTTTTATATAACATTTAACCTTAAAATAAACTTGTCTTTAAAAGTTTGGAAGTTTTTTTAAATTATGTAAAATTAACTAAACTTCAACATTAATCATACGCAGTGTGGAAAATTTTAGAAAATATTGAGAAATTAAGAGAATTTATAGAAAATTAAAGAATTTTTGTTAAGAGTTTTTGTTTTAGAGTTTTAAATACATTTAATTTTAGCAACAGTGTTGCCAAAAATTATTATTAGGTATACTTAAATAATTTAAAATCCTTTCTGTTTTAATTTATTTTAATATTTTATTTTTGAAAAAATTATAGTAAAGGCTAGCAAAGTAAGGGAGTAATTGAAAAAGAAAAAGAAAAGAATTAAAAAAAATAAAAATGTGGTTTTTATTTTAAAAATTTCTTAAAGAAATTTTAAAAACTTGTTATAAAAAGGAACTTTAAAAGAAGTTTGTTTTGTTAGCTATTAAATGGCTTTTGAATTTTGTAAAAATCTTGTATGGTTTAGGAGTTCTGTAAAATTTTATAAAAATAGTCCAAATTAAATATTAATCATACGTCGTGTGGTAAAATTTAAGAAAATTTAAAAAAATAAAGAAATTTTTGACAAAAATAAGAGTTTTCATTGAAGATTATTGTTGTATAGTGTTAAACGAATAAAATTTTAGTTACAGCCCTGACAAAAATTATACATACACTTAAAATTATTAACATTTTGTTTGTTTAAAAAAGTTTTAATATTTATATTTTTCAATATTTTTTATTATAATTTGTTTTTATATTTACGTCCTATTCTCACAATTAATAAACATTTTTCGCTCTTATTTTTAGTTTAAAATCAAAATCAACATACATGTAGTTATTTATGTACGAAAAACAATAATTATAATTTTTCATACAGAAAAAATAAAGCCTATGTAAGCTGAAAACATAACATAAAAGGCTCTAGAGTATGAAAACATTATTATTTGGATTTGTGAAAAAACAAGTAACCATTAACAAACATCAGCAAAATCCTAAGCAATGTAAAGAAAAAAAAGGCAAACAAAAATAATTTGTGATTATCAAGAAAAATCCCATATACTAAACACATAAACGTTTGTTTGATTAAAACGTAATGCCTCTTGAGTTTTTTAAATGACAATAAAGTTTCAAATTTGTTTAAACAATAACGAACTTGTACGTTAATAGAACTGGCTGATGAAATTTTTTTGAAATAAAGAAAAATCTTTTATGGAAAATCAATAAACATAAACATATTATATACAGAGACATATACTTTAGATATATGTATATATGTGTGTGTGTGATTAAAAACAAATACATAAAATATTCTAAAGACACAAACTCACATTCTATATACACGCAACTGTAGTTACACATATTAAATAAAAAACACTTATATAAGGAGTGCTGCATTAATTTTGATTTAAATGTTTTATAAAATTAAAAAAATAAAATTTCAGTTTATTTTTTAATTAAAGAAATTTTTGAATTATAAAGAAAACTTAACTACTATACAATGCTTATTTTATTAGCTTTAATTTGACGTTTAAATTTATTAAAAATCTTTTATAGTTTTTAAATTATTAAAACTTTTGTTAAATTAACTTTAATTAATATCAATCATACGTCCTGGTGGAAATTTTTTAAAAATATTAAAAATTTTTGTATTTTTAAAAGATTTTTTAAGGTTTTTATTTTTAAAACTTAAAATAAATAAATAAAAGAAAATATATTTAAATTAAAAATTTAAAAATAATAAGAAATAAACTTAAGATGTTTAAAATAAATATTTTTCTCTTAAGCACCCTTATTTACGTAATACGTTTAAATACATATTGTAAAGTAACGGTATTTATGTAATATCAAATATGTGTAGAATAAGAGAGAGGGTATGTTAAGGCGGGGTGTAAACAATATTTAATGATTTTATGACAAACACATACAATTCCCATAAATACTAAATATATGGGTATTTGTTTATTTAAACGTAAGGATAAAACTGATTAAAAATGTGTATGTGTGTGAATTAAAGGATTCCATTGTGTGTAACATTATGTGCTTTGGTTAAAAGTTAAATCAAGTTGAACAAATGACACCAATTAACTTTTTATTTTCAGCTTTTATAATATTAAAAAAACTGCTATTTAGTGTTTCCCAACAAAAACAAAAAGTATATTTTATTATACACAATTTAGCAACAATTTTGTTTTGCTTAGTCATTTTAAACAAAAAAACAAAAAACTTTCTATTAAATGATTAATACGAAAAAAAGTAAAAAAAAACTTTTTTGTAACCTAAAAGCATACTTCACTTTTTGTTTGTTAAATTTATACTATTATTTTATTAAACAATGTTGTTTAGTAAATTAAATTAATTCGTTAATGGTCTAAAAGTTTTAAACAAAATACAAATGTGTTATAGAAAACAAAAATGGAGAAAATAAACAGCCTTTAAATAGGCTACAATAAATTGTGAAATAAAACGATGCATTTGAGGGATTAAAAACTAAATTTTTACAACAACTTTTTTTCATTTTTTTATCTAAAATCTTATTACAGATAATGTTTTCTATAGAATATGTATTTTCTTTTATAGAAAATAGTAAATTTACTTTTTTGTAACAAAATTTTATTTTGAATTTTAGTTTAAGACAACAGTTTTCTATACAAAAGTTTCCAAAATTTTCTTAAGGAACATACTTTGGGACAAAATTTTTTATAACAAATCTAGTTTAGGACAAAATTTTCTATTGAAAATTTAGTTGGGGACATAATTGTCTGCAGAAAATTTAGTTTGAGACAATTTTTTCTATAGAAAATTTGGTTTGGAACAATTTTTTTAAAGAAAATTTGGTTTGAGACAAATTTTTAATAGAAAATTGGGTTTGGGACAAATTTTTTAAGAAAATTTGGTTTGAGACAAATTTTTTATAGAAAATTTGGTTTGAAACTAATTTTTCTATAAAAAATCTAGTTTAGAACTCAATTATCCGTAGAAAATATAGTTTGAGACATAATTTTCTAAAGAAAAGCTAGGTTTGGACACTGTTTTCTACAGAAAATATAGTTTGGTACAAAATTTTCTATAGAAAATCTAGTTTGAAACAAAATTTTCATTAGAAAATTCTATTTCTAACAAATTTTCTTTAAAATTAGGTTTAGGACAATATTTTCTATAGAAAATCTAGTTACAGACAAAATTTTCTATAGAAAATGTAGTTTGGTGCATAATTGCTATAGAAACCTTGGCTTAGGACGAAGTTTTCTAGAGAAAATTTGGTTTGGAATAAAACTTTCTATAGAAAATTAAATAGAAAATATATTTTGGGAGAAAATTTTCTACTGAAAATTTGTGACAAAATTATTTACAGAAAATATTATTTGTGACAAATTTTCTATAAAAAATTAGCTTGAAAATAAAAATTTTTGGTTTGAGACCAAAGTTTTAGTTTGGAACATAATTTTCGATTAACAATCTTGTTTGAGACAAATTTTTTTATATAAAATCTAGTTTAGGACAACATTGTCTTTAGAACATTTAGTTTTCTATGGAAAATTATAGAAATTTTTGTTCCAAGTCAAATTTTCTATAGAAAATGTCCCAATTCTATTGAAAATTTCACTTGCAACAAAAATTTCTATAGAAATCTTCTATTTTAAAAAAAATTTCTAGAAAAATCCAATTTGGGACACAATTTTATAGAAATTGATGGCTGGGACAAAAACTTTTTATAGAAAATCTAGTTTAAAAGAAATTTTTCTAAAAAAAAATCCTAATTGAGACAAGTTTTTCTATAGAAAATCTTATTTGGGTTCTTAATTTTCTCTAGAAATATTTATAATTTATATTTACATTAAAATACGTTTAAACACACCCCCTCATTTAAAATATCATTAATAATTTCATATTTGTTTTTATGCCTAAAAGCAGGCAACATATTATATTTACAGCTTCAACAGCTGAACAAAAATCCCTACAAGCAAATGTATTGCGTTGTTTTACGAATAAATAATATTTGTTCGAAAACAGAAAAACAACAAAAATTTTTGTTTGTGTAATTTTTTTTTTCAGTTTTAATTACAAGACCCGATTATTTTTTTTTAGTTTCATTACTTATAACTTTATAAAAATCATGCACACACACACACACACGTACATGTATTTAAAATAGTGTTTTATAAAAAGTGTATGTGTGTGTGTGTGAGTGTTTGTAGGCTTTGTTTCTTAAATATGAGCATCAGCAGTGCCAAACAGTGTACTAGTTATATAATGGTATGAGCATGGAAAAAAGCGCCCATAAATATGCAACACTATTTTGTTTCGTGTTTTTTACAAGGCCTTTTCAAGCACGTTCATCTATTTTCCTTTTTTCTGCTGTTTTGTTTTTTTTTGCAAAATGAGCATATTCAAACAAGGCTGTTGCTTTTTTGTTGTTGTTGCTGTGTGTGTCTGAGTAAAAGTAGATTTGTGTGTGGGTGAGAATTTCAACATCAGCCATCGTATAGGCCTCTTCATCACAGTTCTCGTCATCATCTTTAGCTTTAGTTTCTGTGATTTTTCCTTTCATTTCATTTGAATTTTTGTTGTATTTCTCAAAACCCTCTTTTTTGTGTATGTGTGTGTTTTCTTTATGTGAAACATAAACACAAGTGTGTTTAATACTTTTAAGACGAATTTTTTGAGGACTATTGGAATCTTGTTGGAGTTTTATTAGCAAGAAGTCTATGAGGTAATTTTAGTTTGGAACAACATTTTCTATAAGAAAAAACTCTACTTGATTGTTGGGGAAAAAATTTTGTTTAAAACAACTATTTTGGGACAAGGAAATCTTGATTGGGACACAATTGTGTTTAAAAAATCTTGTTTTAGACACAATTTTTTATAAAAAATCTTGTTTGGGACATAATTTTCTATAGGAAATCTTGTATGGAATAACATTTTCTACAGAACTGATTTGGGACAAAATTTTCTAAAAAAAATCCAGTTTGTGACAAAATTTTCTATAGAAAATCTTTTTTGAGAAGAAATGTTTATAGAAAATCTTGTTTGGGAAAGTTTTTTTTCAGTCTAGTTTGAGACAAAATTTTCTATAAAAAATATAGTTGGGGACAAAATTTTCCATAGAACACTTGATTTGTGAAAAAAATGTTCTATAGAAAATTTATTTCGGGACAATATTTACTATAGAAATCTTGTTAAGGACATACTTTTCTATGTTTTCTATAGAAATCATGTTTATAACAAAAATTTTCTATAGAAAATATGGTTTGGGACAGTATCTAGATAACATCATATTTAGAAAAAACATTTTTATAGAAAATCTGGTTTGGTACAAAATTTTCTATAGAACATTTGACTTGTGACAAGATTTTCTATAGAAAATTTAGTTTGAGATAAAATTTTCTATAGAAAATCTGTTTTGAGACAATACTTCTGTATAAAATCTGGTTTGGGACGAAGTTTTCTACAGAAAACTGGTTCTTGACTAAATTTCCTATAGAAATCATGTTTAAGACAAACTTTGCTATAGAAATTCTCTATATAAATCATGTTTAGGACAAACTTTTCTATAGAAATTTTGGTTTGGGACATAGTTTTCTATGGAAAATCTTGTTTTCTATAGAAATCATGTTTAGAACAAAATTTTCTATAGAAAATCTGGTTTGGGATAGTATTTAGATCACATCATGTTTATAAAAAAGATTTCTATAGAAAATCTAATTTGAGATAAAATTTTCTATAGAAAATCAGTTTTGGGACAATATTTCTGTAGAAAATCTGGTCTAGGACAAAGTTTTCTATAGAAAATATGGTTCGTTAGTAAATTTTATACAGAAATCATGTTTAAGACAAACTTTGCTATAGAAATTCTGGTTTGGGACAAAGTTTTATATAGCAAATTTGATTTGTGACTAAATTCTATAAAGAAATAATTTTTAGGACAAATTTTTCTATAGAAAGTTTGGTTTGGAACAAACTTTTCTATGGAAAATCTTGATTTCTATAGAAATCATGTTTACAACTAAATTGTCTATAGAAAATCTAGTTTGAGACAAAATTTTCTATAGATAATCTGTTTTGGGACAATATTTCTGTAGAAAATCTGGTCTGGGACAAAGTTTTTTTTAGAAAACTGGCTCTTGACTAAATTTTGTATAGAAATCATGTTTAAGACGAACTTTGCTATAGAAATTCTGATTTGGATCAAAATTTTCTATAGAAAATTTGATTTGTGACTAAATTCTATATAGAAATCATGTTTGGGACAAACTTTTCTATAGAAATCCAAGTTTGGACAAAGTTTTCTTTGGGAAATCTTGTTTGGAAGCAAATTTTCTTTAGAAATTTTCAATAGAAAATCTTTTTTTCAAAAATTAATGTTTTTCTATAGAAAATATGTTTTTTGGCAAAATTTGTTATAGAAAATAAGTTTTGGGTCATCATTTTTTATAGATAATATGTTTTGGAACAAAATTTTCTATAGAAAATCTTGTTTGGGACAATTTTCTATTGAAAATCTTGTTTGGGACAAAATTTTGATAGAAAATCTGATTGGGAACAAAGTTTCTGTAGAAAATCAGATTGGGCACAAAATTTTTTTGTAGAAAATCTGATTGGAGACAAAATTATCTACAGAAAATTTGATTGGAGACAAAATTATCTACAGAAAATTTGATTGGGGACAAAATTTTCTTAAGTAAAATCTTGTTAAGGACAACACTTTTTATGGAAAATTTGATTTGGAACAAAGTTTCCTATAGAAAATCTGGTTTAAAACAAAATTTTCTATATAAAATCTTTTTTGGGACAAAATTTTCTATAAAAAAACCTTATTTGGGACACAATTTTTCATAGAAAATATGATTTTGGACACAATTTTCTACCGGAGGTCTTAATAAGAAAAAAACCTTCTGTAGAAAATCCTTTTTAAGAAAAAAATATTCTTACAGAAATCTGGACAACATCTTAATTTGTGACATAATTTTCTACGAAAAATCCTAATTGGAACAAAATTTATTTTAAAAAATCTTATTTGCAACAAGAATTTTTTCCAGGAAATTTTTTTTGGGACTAAATTTAGTTTGTGATTACATCGTGCTACATATCCTTTAACACATTCACATTACCTGTCACTTGTGTCATGGCAATGGAAGCAAACAGTGTGCAAAATAAAAAAAAAACTATAAAACTATAAAAAGCCTTTAAGGCTTTTAAAACAAATAATGGGTTTTGCATATAAACAAGACAACGTGCCAGAACAGTAAAACAAATGGCAACAGTAGCAGCCCAGCCAGCCTCTTGCAACAACAGCAGTTGCATTAACTTTTCGCTGTTCGTTTGATTGTGTTGTATGGGTATTTTTTTTCGTAACAATTTCATTATTCTTTTGTGCTCTATTTTGTCTCTGGTTGTGTGAGGAGATGAAGAGAAAAAAAAAACAACAACAGAAAATTACATTTTTTCAATCCCCCCTCTTAATAACTGTTTTATTTACGCTGTGCAAATGCTTGTGATTTTTTGTAAACGTGTTTTTTATTTTTAATTTAAACAACAATTAATAGAATTTCATTTAGTGCATAAGCAATTGGTTTGTTTTTTAAAGTTATTCGTAGAGTCTACTTTTAGGTGTTTACCACAATTTAAGAAAAACTTAAGAATTTCTTTTCTTTTTATTTAAAAAAACTTTCTAGACTTTTTTTCAATTTCATTCAAGTTTATTAGTTGTTGTCCGGCCATGGTATCAGTAAACTACACAACTAATGCCTGAAAGCATGTTAACAATAAAATACTTTTTACATGTCTTCAACATAAAATGAACAAAATACAAAAGGAGCAAAAAAAAGAAAAACTTTCCAAAAAAATACAACTTTACAAAAGAAAGACAATAAAAAACCATTAAATTTTGAGGGGAAAAACGAAACATAAAAACAGCAGCATAAAAATTATGTATATTTAGCATGTTCCCGTTTATTTGTAGCTACTTTTGTAAAGCATACTTATAGGAGTACACCCTAACAAATAGAAACGGTCATTCACATTTAACAATGGCAAAGGAGTGGTGTTGGAAGAGAAAAAGTAACAAATAAACAGAACAACAACTAAAGTTGTTGCTTTATAGAACAGAAATAGACACACAATCAGCATCTAAGCCTAAATATAGTCTTCAGTTTTGACTAAAAAAAGAATATAATGTTAAATAGAAAATGTAAAAAAAACAAATTTTTGTTGCATTACAATATTTGTTAGTTTAGTTTTATTTTGTGGCATTTGTCTTGAAATTTTCTTTCTTTTTCTTTTTTTTTGAATATGACTCTACTACTGTTGTAGTTGTGATAGTAAAACTTTAGTTCTTTTTTTGTTGTTTTGTCTTAATTTTGTCTGTTTAGACTTTAAGATAAAAATAATACTGTCTCTGTTTTTATCAAAGTTTGTTATGACAAATAAAACAAACTATTTAGAGTTTATTGTTTATATTTTCTAATATAGAAAAACTTTTAGTTTAAGATTTTGCACAAATTTAAAGCATACTTTATGGATTTTTAAAGTAAATTTAGTTTTTTAGTTAAATTTTGTTATTTTAATTTTTTTATTAATTTATATTAGTTTTTTTAAGTCTTTTTGATAAAATTTTACAAAAAATTTTTATAGTTCACACATTTTAACTTCTTTTTATATTTTTACTTTTTCAAATTAGTTTAATATCTTAAAAAAGTTTAAAGCATACTTTATGGGTTTTAGAGGGTTTTAAGGTAAATTTAAAGCTTTTCAGTTAAATTTTGTTATTTTCAATATATTTTTTTAATTTATATAAGTTTTTTAAGTGTAATTAATGAAATTAAAAAAAAATAAATTTCCCTTTAAGGGAAATTTGCTATATTTTGCACATTTTTACTTATTATACCCTGCACCACTTTAGTGGGGATGGTATATTGGGTTTGTGCTGATGTTTGTAACTCACAATAATATTGGTCGTATACCCACATTAAAGTTTACCAATCGAAATGCTGAGTCGATTTAGCTATGTATGTCCGTCCATCCTTCCGTCCGTTTGTCTGTCTGTCCGTCCGTCCATAAAAACCTTGTAATCAAATTACATGTCGCAATTTTGAAGATAATTCAATGACATTTAGTACATGATTTTCTATTTTCCCAGGGACGAATCCTATGGTTAAGATCCATTATGGTCCATTATTTCACCTAACCCCCATACAAATGTACCCCCGAATAGGTCTTGTGCGTCTGTCCATCCATAAAACCTTGTAATCAAACTACAGATCGCAATTTTGAAGATAATTCAATGAAATTTGGTTCATAATCTTCTATTTTCCCAAGGTTAAAATCGGTTTATTATTTTACCAAACTCCCATACAACTGTACCCCCGAATAGGTCTTGTAAACCTTGTAATCAAACAGGTCGCAATTTCCCTTTAAGAGAAATTTTATTTTAAATTTCATTTCCAGTCATTTTATTAATTTTAATATTTGGCGTATCAAAAAACTATTTTGTAAAACTAAGTTAAATTTCCCTTTACAAAAAAATTTCCCTTTTAAGGGAAATTTATTTTTTATAAAATTTTCACAATTTTTTTTTATAAAATTTTCACAATTTTTTAAATTTTTTTTTTACAATATTGGTGTTAACGATTAAAGATTTATTCTAATTTAAGAAAATTTTGGTTTTCCAAAAAAATTTCCCCTTTAAGGGAAATTTTCTTTTGTTTCACAATTTTCCCAAAATTTTACCATTTTTAACAATTATTGCAACTAGTTACAAGGAATTTGTAGAAAAAATTTAAAATATCCCTTTTTCTAAAAATTTCCCATCAAAGGGAAATTTAATATTTCAATATAATTAACAAAGTCTTTGTGAATTTTTATATAAAATTCAATATTTTATAAAAAAGTTCGGATTAAAAACTTGAAATTTCCTTTTTTGTTTAGGAAGTTTCAAATCTTGAAACTGTCCCCTCCCCTCCCCCACAAAAGTAGACAATGGTAATGATAACATTACACATTTGCCCAAATCATTGATAAAAGTAAATTTTACTTGGTTTCTTGAATAATCAAAGGCAGAATAATAATCTCTATATATATTGCCTAGTTTTAGGCATATCTTTGCAATACAATTTTATTAATTAGAAATATTTATACATATCATTAATATAGCTGAAAATTTAATTATATAAATACTTGATAAGTTTATCAATATAGCCATATAATTTATATAAATTTTCTTTAATAGTAAAATTACACCCTATTCCACTCCTCCAAACCAAAGTTGACAAATTGTCAAGAACATTTATGAATTGAAATTATAGAGATTTGATTAATTGAATTTTAAGGCAGACAAACAAAGATAAATCAATTAAATATTTTAAGGGAATAAAATTATAATCAGTTTATAACACATAATTAAAGCAAAAGACAAAACGAAATACAAAGTATGTATATAACTTAAAGAGATCGTTAGTTTTTTTCTTATCATAAACATTTATTTCATGCAAATTGTTTAACCATCCTTAACATTAAGAAATACATAACAAATTCATATTTCTTTTAACCTTAAAGTATGCTTCATTTATTTGCAACAACGCCCTTATGCAGCGCCCAACGACCCTGAATACAATTATTTGAAAACTCTTAGCATTCAAGTGTAAACAAATATTATTTCTTTTTTTTATAATATATAATTTATTATTTAGAAAATATAACAGATATTTTGTATTTTTTTCTTATACAAATATATATGTATTTTGTAATAATCTTAAAAGCTTGGCAAAAAAAAAACCGAAAAAATGATAGATAAATGTGTGTCATTAATATAAAAATGATTTGCTTTGATTGTTTTCTTTTTTTCCTTTTTTTATTATTATTTTTATTACAAAACAATGCCAACAATAATGGCAACAAAATAATTATATTAAAAGCTTTATATAATACAACAAAGAAAAAAATACATATATCTCTTGAAATTATTAAGGTAAAGTATTTGATATATGTTATTCCCAGGACATTAATCAAACACTAGAAATATATTTGCTTAACACAACATGTCAATTTAAGTAGTAGAACAAATCATATAAAATCATATCATACACTTAAAAACACAAACACACCCACACATATGTCTAATAAAAAGTAGTCCTTTACATACGATAGCAATTGTTTTAGAGTGTAAGTTACTGCAGGACTTAATGTGTCATTTAATAAGCCACCACTTTTCCTGTAACATTTTGAGAGGAAATGGAAATCACATTGATAGAGTGTTTATCATTTTGCAAAAGAGGTAGGGGAGCATGTTAGATTCGTTATGCTAAAATGTATTAGGTTTCTGATGTAATAACCTAGACTAATAATTAGACTACAGTTCAACCTATAGTTCGGCCCTACTTAATTATAGAGAAGACTAAAGAGTAGACTATAAAATATACTAAACGCTGGACTATAGAGAAGACTATACACTATACTATAGACTAGACTATAAACTAGATTATAGACTAGACTATAGACTAGACTATACTATAGACTAGACTATATTCTAGACTATAGGCTAGACTAGATTAGACTAGACTATAGACTAGACTATAGACTAGACTATAGACTAGACTATAGACTAGACTATAGACTAGACTATAGACTAGACTATAGACTAGACTATAGACTAGACTATAGACTAGACTATAGACTAGACTATAGACTAGACTATAGACTAGACTATAGACTAGACTATAGACTAGACTATAGACTAGACTATAGGCTAGACTTGTAGTAAACTTCATACCTCTACTAGATATCTAATTTTTATTGCCAAACTCATTTTAAAAAAGCCTTTTAACCAAAATTACATTCTCGTCCTTGTTAAGGATATTATTACGGAAAAACTCTACATTAACATACATTATCCTACAGTATCAAAAGCTAAAACAACAAAATATGTATATTTGTCCTCTCTTTATCATCACTCACTAACACTTACTAATGCTAATATTAATGTTGTGCTAGGCAAAAAAATATTGCCTATTTTTAGGCGTTGCCAAACAAACATTGTCAATTATTATTTTGTATGTCAATTTCCTGGCATTTTCGTTTAGCTGCTCTTGTAAATCATAACAAATTAGAAAAATCTCTCTGTCTCTTTCTCACTCCCTTCGTTTTTTGTCTGCGTAAAAATAACAAGTAAAACAATGTTTTGTAATTATAAATGTTAAAACAGTAGACATCAATCATGAGGAAATTGAAAAATAAAAACAGTTAAAGTGTACTTTAAGGCTGGTAAAAAGAAAAAGAAATTTTAAGTTGAAATATTTAAAGTTGCTTGTATTAGTTGTTAAGGATTCTAACCAAATATTAAGTTTCTCTTTACCCGTACCTTTTCGACTAAAGTTTAACGTTAAATATAACTGCTAGGTTGTTTATTTTTCTTTTTTCTTCAAACTTAAGATTTAATTCAACTGGAAATTAAGTTGATAATATTGTTGTTGATAATGATAATAAGCAGGTCTTGAATTTTAATATTAATATAATTTCAAAATATATTTTTTTTTAATCTTATAATACATAACAACATAATTTTACAAATACTTATATACTAAGCTCTTTATGTATACATAAACTTGTGTGTGTAAGTTGGTAACAAATGCTTCTACTTTTTTTGGCATAATTTATTTTTATTTTTTTTTATAAACATAAACTACTTATATTCCTTTTAAAGCTTAAATTACAAAAACCACCCACCTAAAACTATGCATTATACACATGTAAGTTTAAATAACACTTAAATGTATGCTACAGTTTACTCATACATATTGTATTAGATAATAAACTTTAACTAGAAGTTGTTAAAGTAAAATAGCAAAAAAACTCCACAGAATGAGTAAAGTATAAAAGACTTGAAAAGTTGTATGAATTTTGTTTGAAGAAAACTAAAGAAATAATTTTAAATTTAATAAGCAGCTAAAAGTAGGCTTTAGTTTTTAAGTGCATGGTTTATAATATAAAAGGTATAGAAAAGAAAATTTTAAAAAATATATATTTAATTTCTTTTAACAATTTGTTTTTCATTTGTTATTTCTGTAGAAAAAACTTTTAGTTGTTAGAAAAATGTGTCGTTTTCCAATCAAGTTTCCTTTAACCTTTATCGTTAAATGACTTGCTTTTACCTTTTCTTTTCACATTATCCTTTATAAATAATAGAAAAAACAATAACATTTACCTTTCAAATGGAAATATTTTTTAGCAAAATTGATTTTTTTTATTGTTAGGAAACGAATTTTATTTACCTTGACTGGTCAAAATGATTTAAAGAAATATTTTGTATGTATAAATAATTTGAAAAGGTTTTCAAAGGAAAATTACGAAGAGAAAAGTTGAGACAAATAAATTGTTAGGTTTTAGGTAAAAACAATAATGAAAAGTTATGCAAGTTTTAGGTAATATGTATGCAATAAGCCAGCAAAATCTGCGTAACTTACATCAGTTCTTACTTTTCATTGACTACAACTTACTTATTCATGACTTATGTACTTACAATCACTTATGTACATACTAAGAGGCGCACAAGAAAAAAATAACTAATCACTGATTACACAACCACTTACTTTTCAATGACTACTACTTACTGTGTCATTATAAGATTACTTTAAAGTACTGTTATAATAGCTTACATGTAATCACATACGTAAGTATTAAGACGCTTAGTAAAATAGCTAAGCAGTTTTGTTCTAAGACAGCAAACTACCGAACATGAAGCCTACGAACCTGTATTCAATTGTTTTTGTTTTAAAACAAAACAACTCTTTTAATTTCTTATTTGTAAGTACTTATTTAAGTAGTGATTTATAAGCGAGCGTGGTAAGTACTCTCATCTAATGCCATCAAGGTTTTAAAATAAGAAGTTTTTAGCTTTTTAACTCATTACTATTGGATGTAATCTAAATAAATTTTTTTGTATTCTTTTAAATTTCAATTTACTTTAACATTCTGTAGAATTTGTAATAAAGGATTTCTTGCTCATTATAAACTGTAATAATGTATTTTTTGTTCACTAGAAATATTATTATATTTTCCATATACATAATAACAACATCATCATCATCATTATAGTCATCATTAAATTGCAAATATACCTCAAAGTATAAACACAATTGCTGACTAAAAAAAATCCCGACAATTTTTGGAAAGACATAAACCCTTTCTTTTATAATTACAAATTTTAAAAGCAAAGACTCAATAGATGATCATTTAATTGCTATTTAATGACCCCTAGTAAACAAAAGAGTAGACACTTGAAATATTTGCTAATTTATACTACAATTCCTGCGATAGAAAACATCTAATAACAATGTAACACAAACAAAATTTTTAGTTTATAAAAAGTCAAATATGTAGCTCTATGGGTCCAATATCGCAACAATCACTCAAAAAATTGCAGGGATAATTTCTACGCACACTCACAGAAACCAACTAACTCATTATAAACAACTTAAAAGCAATAACAACATTAGTAATAGCAACAATAATACAATAACAACACCAGCAGCAACATAATTGAAAGAAAAAAGAAAACAACATGACATTACAACTAACAACAAAAAATAACAACGACAACAACAACACCGACATCATCATCATCATCATCACTTGCAGCAGTTGGTTGTAGGTCTGTTGTCAGAAAAATAAATTAAAACATCAATAAACATCATAAATACTTAAAATGCATTTATAACATTATAATGATACTTTACAGACACTTTCTACAAGAGTTAAATCTCACACACATTAAGACTTAGATTTTATTATAAACAGTATTGTTTAAAACTAAAGCAACTTTTATTTTACTTGACTTTTTCTTAATATATTTTAAAATTTTTGACAAAAAAAATAATGCGGAATTTATTAGATGAGAAATCATTTGAAATCCTGACAGTTGCTTAAATTTCGAACAGTACTGTACTATTTATAAAAATTACAGTAATAACTATAAATGAGAAGACGTATATATACAAATGTATGTGAGTGTAAGAGGCAGGTCTGGAGACTCGAACATTTGTTGGGAATTTGATTAGGACTAGTATGTTGACCATTCTACAGACTAGTCTATTGACTATTCTATTGACTATTCTATAGACAAGTCTATTGACTATTCTATAGACTAGTCTATTGACTATTCTAAAGACTAGTCTATTGACTATTCCATAGACTATTCTATAGACTAGTCCATTGACTATTCTATAGACTAGTCTATTGACTATTCCATAGACTAGTCTATTGAGTACAGACTAGTCTGTTGACTATCCTATAGACTAGTCTATTGACTATTCTATAGATTAGTCTATTGACCATTTTAAAGACTAGTCTATTTACTATTCTTTAAACTAGTCTATTGACTATTCTATAGACTAGTCTATTGACTATTCTATAAACCAGTTTATTGACTATTCTTTAAACTAGTCTATCTATTGACTATTCTTTTAACTAGTATATTGACTATTCTATAGACTAGTCTATTGACTATTCTATAAACCAGTCTATTGACTATTCTATAGACTAGTCTATTGACTATTCTATAGACTAGTCTATTGACTATTCTATAGACTAGTCTATTGACTATTCTATAGACTAGTCTATTGACTATTCTATAGACTAGTCTATTGACTATTCTATAGACTAGTCTATTGACTATTCTATAGACTAGTCTATTGACTATTCCATAGACTAGTCTATTGACTATTCTATAGACTAGTCTATTGACTATTCTATAGACTAGTCTATTGACTATTCTATAGACTAGTTTATTGACTATTCTATAGACTAGTCTATTGACTATTCTATAGACTAGTCTATTGACTATTCTATAGACTAGTCTATTGACTATTCTATAGACTAGTCTATTGACTATTCTATAGACTAGTCTATTGACTATTCTATAGACTAGTCTATTGACTATTCTATAGACTAGTCTATTGACTATTCTATAGACTAGTCTATTGACTATTCTATAGACTAGTCTATTGACTATTCTATAGACTAGTCTATTGACTATTTTATAGACTAGTCTATTGACTATTCTATAGACTAGTCTATTGACTATTTTATAGACTAGTCTATTGACTATTCTATAGACTATTCTATAGACTAGTCTATTGACTATTTTATAGACTAGTCTATTAACTATTCCATAGGTTAGTCTATAGACTATTATATAGCTTACTCTTTTGACTATTCTAGAGACTAGTCTATTGACTATTCTATAGACTAGTCTATTGATTATTTCATTGAAATGTATGATCCTTAGTGCTCTTGGTTACTTTAGTTAATTCAAGTTATGAAGAGAGTATATAAGGTTGAAACTATTTGCCACTCTTTCAAACTTTGGCGGTTAGTTATTTAATTTACCACAAGTAAACTATTGCAGAGTCAATTATTTTTAATTGTATCTGTAATGTGTACTGTAAAAGCTCAATTAACTATATTTTCAGAATGAATTCTAATTAAACTATCTAATTACTATTTAATTTGTAATAAAGTTAGCTTATAAATCAGGTCAGCCATTATGAACTGCAGGGTAGTTGGTATATCTCGAAATAAATAATATGTATGATATATTTAATAGTATTAAATAGTGTATGTTCATTCATCTTTTTCAAAAAAATATAATATATTATTTTTCTGTAATAAAATAGAAAAATTGTTAAAAGAAAATTATAGAAATTATAATTGATAAAAAATATACTTTTCTTAGCTCTAAAGTAGACTAGAAAAAATAAAAAAAATAAGCCTTAAAGTATACTATTAGGAAAAGCGAGATAAGTAAAAGAAATCTTTTAAAAGCTCAGCCTTATAGAGGATACTAACACAAAAAAAAGGCTATTTTATTAAATTTTTAAAAACTAACTAAATTCTAAAAACTAAAATTAAAAATTTATTTGTTGTTATATTTAAATTAAAATTGGTTGCATTTAATTTTGTATTAATTATTTGTTCCAATGTTTCAGTTTCATTGGCCTATTAGCTTTCAGCATATAGAAATCAAATCGTAATTGTTTGTCTCTATTGTATTATTTCTTTGTTTTCTTTCTAACAAACGAACATAAATAATTTTGTTTTTCAATATAGTTTTTCATTTTTCTAAATATTAATTAAAACGTTTTGCAATTGTTGTTTTTTTTATTATTTATTTATTTGTATATTTTTTTAAAACTCTGATACAGAGAAAATATTTCAACCTTGAAATATTTATTTTATTCCATGTATTCTATATAGTAAATGTGGGTTTGGTTTTCGAGAGAAAAAAAAAACAACAATTTTTTGTACGTTTTTTATTTATTTGTTAAATGTTGGTGGCTGTTGCTGAAGCTTGTTCTACTGTTGCTAGTGTTATTGTTGTTGCAAGCATTGATTAAACAATGGGCAGCAAAAGCATGTAAAATAAGAATTGCATTGTGAATTTTAATGTGTGTGTTCATTGTAATTATTAATTTGGTGTAGCAAATCCCAACAGATTTAAAGGAGTGTAAACTGAACTAGAACTGAACTAGAACTGAACTAGAACTGAACTAGAACTGAACTAGAACTGAACTAGAACTGAACTAGAACTGAACTAGAACTGAACTAGAACTGAACTAGAACTGAACTAGAACTGAACTAGAACTGAACTAGAACTGAACTAGAACTGAACTAGAACAGAACTAGAACTGAACTAGAACTGAATTAGAACTGAACTAGAACAGAACTAGAACTGAACTAGAACTGAACTAGGACTGATCTAGAAGTGAACTAGAACTGAACTAGAACTTAGAACTGCAGGGCTTATTACAGGGAAATAAATGAAAAAATATTTATTTATTTCACACACTTACATGTACAGCGACGGGGACACTTACTCTACTCTCTGATTAAAACAAGTCCGTGCATGATTGTATGTACGTTTCGGCATGTTTATGCCTGTTTTATGTGTGTAATGAATTTGTAATGTAAAAATTAATATGCCATGTTGCATAATAATTAATTAATAAGGAAATATATGTAATTGTTAAGGTTTATATAGTTTTTTATTAACTATAACAACTATAGATATACATAGTTTATATTTCTGAAATCAGTATTAGCTGTAGATTTAGAATTTTTAACAGTTAATTAAAATATGTTTTTATTATAGAACAAAAATATATTTACGGCATTTATTATATGAACTGTTAGAGGGTAAACAATTTTGTAAATTTGCAAATTTAAATCGCCTCCATAAGTTATACTTCACAGAGTGATAATATTAGAACCTTAAAAGTATGCACTACATTTCTTTGAGTTAAAATCTCAAAAAATCTTTTTACACAATTAACGAAAAGTATTTCTAGGCAATTAAATACACCATAAATTTATCCACAAATTATGGACAGTGTCATTTTTGAAAACCATAAAATAACATTTTATAGCACCACAATTATTTCTATATTTAGTAAGTTATTTTAGCCTAAAATTAGGCTACACTTAATGAAATTATTTAATTAATAAAATAGTTCCTAACATTTTGTTTTAAATATAGAACAAAAAATAAATCAATAACCATCAACAACAGTCTAATATTTGAAAGACCTTTATATTTACATTTTTCACAGTCCTTTTAATCAGTTTGAAGGGAAAATGTCAATTCATTTTTTTTTTTTTGGCTTTGAAGCATTTATTATGGCGTGTTTTCATAGCATATTTATTAACTATGAAATGACCAGTTTATAGTTATTATTGTTAAATATTTTTTTTGTAGCTTTTCAAAAACATGCTAAAACACATGCTTGTTTATATAAATTTTCAACTATTTTGTATTTTTTCTTTTGTTAAATTTAATAAACACTTCATCACTGGGTTGCTAGTTTTATGAGAAAAAAATATTAAAGGAGTTCAAAATTTAAAGGAAAAAAACATGTTTTTTTTTAATTTAAAAAATTTTTTCACGAAAATTTTTGTCAGTTCTTATTAATTTAGTAAAAAGTTTTAGTTACATTATAAAATTAGTTCTTAAATTTTCTTAAGTGAATACCCCCTTTTTCTGTTACTATTTAACGTGCTAACAACTCATTTGTAATGGTAACACTTTGCTAAAAAAAAATACCCAAACAATATAAAATTCTTACACATGGCGTTATCGTCTATAAACCCTGACATATGGACACATGGTTTTCTCGTTTAAATAAATATGTAGCGACAGACGGACAGTCTGACAGACATTTTCAAGTGTAAATAAAATTTATGTTGTTGTTTTTTTGCTTTTAAATACAATACATTGGAAAATATATGGATTTGTGTTAAATGAAATGTTAAAAAATAGTATTAATTTTAATTTATCGTACAACCATTTGAAGGGGTTAAGGAATTAAGCTTTAAACTTAATCAAGTTAGAGGATAAATGTTTAATATTTTTTTTAGTTTAATTTTGAAATATAAGTAAAGGAAAATCTAAAAATAACATCCAGATCTATAAGATATAGATACAATCAATCAATCAATCAATCTATCTATCTATCTATCTATCTATCTATCTATCTATCTATCTATCTATCTATCTATCTATCTATATATCTATATATCTATCTATCTATCTATCTATCTATCTATCT
>NC_060952.1:92156854-92158137 GCF_022045245.1 Lucilia cuprina | reverse complement strand
CTGAACTAGAACTGAACTAGAACTGAACTAGAACTGAACTAGAACTGAACTAGAACTGAACTAGAACTGAACTAGAACTGAACTAGAACTGAACTAGAACTAAAAATTAATTTAAACTCGACTTTAATTTAATTATGTCATTAATCCAAGATTTTATTCTTAAAATTATATGAAACTCACGAAAAGATTATATTTTTTTATATATAAAATATATAAAAATTATTATTTTTTAAGGGAAAACTCCACTCACCTGGGCGTTGTTAGGCAGGCGAATGCTTTAATGGGCGTTTGAAACCTGCAATAATAAAAATTAGAAAAAAGAGAGATATTTGGTTTTGGTCTCTATTTGTGTTTTTAAAATATTATTTTTTTTATAAATATATTTTTTATTTACAAAATTTTTATAAATGTTTATTAATTCAAAATTAAATATTTAAATTATTTTATTAACAATGCTAGTATATAATTCCATATTCTTGTACCTAATTTTGTTAAATAAAATTTTCTGAAATATATATACAGTTTATATAAAATTAATTTAATGAAAACAAGGTTTTTTTACACTAAAGAGCCATTTGAGTACCCACCACCAATCACTGTGTACTATTTAAGCAATGATGACAATATTCCCGAAATCGCAAGTAAAACCTACAAAACAAAACTTGATTTATAAGATAGCATACTTAATTAGTATTTCTTCATAATTATTAAGAAAACTTATTAATGTTTTCTAAAGTCCCATTTAAACGAAACGAACATATGACATTTAAAACAAAACTCTTATTATAACATTTCAGTAGAAATCTTAAAATTTTTTGTTAAATTTATGGTGGTTTTAAGGATGAAACACGAAAACTACTTAAACACAGCTGCTAGAGGGTGGAAACCATTAAGATAAAAAGCGAAACAATAAATAAAGGTGTGAGTGTTTTAGCGACATACACAAATAAAATGATTTAAATTGGAACGAATTGATTTAATTTAGAAAGTAATATAAAATTAAAAGTTTTATGTCAAGGTCTGTTGAATGTGGATTAAAGAAAATTTGAGTTATAAAAAAATTGTATAAAGGGCAAATGAAAGGATTAAAAATATAATTATTTTTTATTTGCGTTCCGAAAATATAACTGAACTAGAACAGAATGAGAACAGAGCTAGATCCAGAACAGACCTAAAACAGAACTAGAACAGAACCAGAACAGAACTAGAACAGAACTAGAACAGAACTAGAACAGAACTAGAACAGAACTAGAACAGAACTAGAACAGAAGTAGAACAGAACT
>NC_060952.1:92154649-92156754 GCF_022045245.1 Lucilia cuprina | reverse complement strand
GAACAGAACTAGAACAGAACTAGAACAGAACTAGAACAGAACTAAAACTGAACTAGAATAAAAGTAGAACAGAACTAGAATTCTAATATACAGTTTGTGGCCTCCAGTAGGTTAGTGGGTATTGTTCTAGTTTGGTGGAAAGGAGGTGGTGGGTTCGATTCCCACCTATAGCACTGGTTTGGGAGCGCATAACAGTCCCGATAGAGGTCCAGGAGTATTTCTTCTGATGTGATTTATATAAATCCTCCATTCAAACTAACTAACTAATATAAAGTTTAATTTGAAATCCCTCTTTTATTTAAACATTCCCCCTGTTTTTCTGTAATTGCCGCAAGTCCATGTATAGTTAAATTATTAACAAATATTATGTTAATATTATTATCACATCTCACTTTAATTATTATTTAAAATAAATTTATTTCACACTTTACATAAGTACATACATATGTATGTATGTAGGATGAAAAATTCATATAAATAATTTATACAAAATAATAACAACAACTATTTTAGTTTAATTATAAAATGCACATACAAAACAACAATGACTTATTTTTAATATTTTAATTAATTAATGATTTAATAGTAAATATGGTTAACAATAAATAATGGTAAAAAATAATGACATTAAACTAAATAAAATAGTTATAAAAATAAATTTATTTAACAAAATATATATTTACAAAAAAAAATGTCATTTAAAATAAACACCAACAACCAAACCAAATACCCACTTAAAACGTAATACATAAATATTAGGAAAAAATATTAAATTAAAAACATAAAACTATAAATATAAACTAATTGGAGAATAAATAAGGAAAACATATTTTTATTATATTTAATTTTGGAAAAATTTTAAAAAGTTTTCGCTCATATATAATTTTTTATCAAACTTTATTGTCATCAAATATTTAAATTTAATTATAACATTGGTCTGAAAATAACTCCACTTTTTTGGTAATTTTATATTTTGAGGTTTTTCTTATTCCCCCTAGAGAATATAAACTCACAAAAGAGATTAAATATACAAAATTGGAAAATAAAATATGCTGTGGTTTTTTTAATAAAATTTATTAATTGTAATTTACAAATAAATAAAGAGGAAAAAAACATTAAAATTGGTTGTATTGGTTATATCTTTATTTATTTAAGAGTAAAATTATTGATTTTATTTAATAAAAAAATATTTACTGCAAACAATACAAAAAGGACAAAAAGCCCCTAGTTTATTTGAAAATATAATTGAAAATGACACTTTTGGTTTGGCAACATATGAGTTATATTTTAATGGATGTAAATAAAATAATTAATTGAAAGGAAAATCAGGCGGGGTGAGATCAAAATCAAAAATATAAATTATAAACCCAATAAGAACTTAATAAGAATCCAACTAGAAGTGAACTAGAACCGAACTAGAACTGAACTAGAAACGAACGAGAACTGAACTAGAAATGAACTAGAAATGAACAAGAAACGAACGAGAACTGAACTAGAACTGAACTAGAACTGAAACAGAACTGAACTAGAACTGAACTAGAACTGAACTAGAACTGAACTAGAACTGAACTAGAACTGAACTAGAACTGAACTAGGACTGAACTACAACTGAACTAGAACTAAACTAGAACTGAACTAGAACTGAACTAGAACTGAACTAGAACTGAACTAGAACTGAACTAGAACTGAACTAGAACTGAACTAGAACTGAACTAGAACTGAACTAGAACTGAACTAGAACTGAACTAGAACTGAACTAGAACTGAACTAGAACTGAACTAGAACTGAACTAGAACTGAACTAGAACTGAACTAGAACTGAACTAGAACTGAACTAGAACTGAACTAGAACTGAACTAGAACTGAACTAGAACTGAACTAGAACAGAACTAGAACAGAACTAGAACTAGAACAGAACTAGAACAGAACTAGAACAGAACTAGAACAGAACTAGAACAGAACTAGAACAAAACTAGAACTGAACTAGAACTGAACTAGAACTGAACTAGAACTGAACTAGAACTGAACTAGAACTGAACTAGAACTGAACTAGAACTGAACTAGAACTGAACTAGAACTGAACTAGAACTGAACTAGAACTGAAAT
>NC_060952.1:92137758-92154549 GCF_022045245.1 Lucilia cuprina | reverse complement strand
AGAACTGAACTAGAACTAAACTAGAACTGAACTAGAACTGAACTAGAACTAAACTAGAACTGAACTAGAACTGAACTAGAACTGAACTAGAACTGAACTAGAACTAAAATAGGATTGAACTAGAACTGATCTAGAACTAAACTAGAATTGAACCAAAACTGAACTATAATTAAACTAAAACTAGAAGTAGAGTAGAACTGAACTAGAACTGAACTAGAACTGAACTAGAAATGAACTAGAAATGAACTAGAACTGAACTAGAACTGAACTAGGACTCAACTAGAACTTAACTAGAACTGAACTAGAATCGTGTCTTCGATTCCCACTGCAGATAACTTATGTATTTACTAGTCATCGCTTTGCTGGATAGGCTCAGTTCGAATAGTTTTGGCGTTGGTATTTCATTTACAAATAATAAATATTTAGAACTAACATTTACTGCTACATGTACTTTCGAGCTAAATATTATTCCCTTCAAACAAAATTCGCTACTTTCAGCGGAAATTATTTTCCTTTTCCCTATTTGTATTTTATCAGCAAAAAAGCTAAAAAAAATTACAAAATCTACTCAAAATTTATACAAAAATTCAAATTTGTCTTTAACCACATAATACTTCAAAACAAAAAACAATAGAAGTTGAAAAAAGTAACATGCAAAAAAAAAAAAAATATTTTTAATTTCCGTTTGAAAACCAATGACTATTTGATTTAAATGATAATAGTTATAATGATTTTGATAAATTTCTGTTATAGTTATTTTTCTATATACTATGTATTTCCAAATAAACAAAGCAGTTTTAAATAAAAATTAGAAAATTGTATGTTTAACAATAATATAGAGTGACAAATGAAAGCTTGTACAAATAAACCATAATTTTTCCATAAAAATGTTAATATATTTTGAGGTTTAAATAACAAGCTAAATTATGTTGATTTTAATTATATAGTTTGTATGATAATTTTATGCAAACACCTGTTTTCAATTTAAATGGTTGTTGAATTTTTAGTTTTCGGTAAATTTAATTATGATGGGAAACTACAATCACATCAAATAAATATATAAACATTAATACTTAACGTAAGTTAGAAGCCAGTTTTAAATTTTTGAAACAATTTGGTTGAAAGTAAAATGAAATTTACCTGTAAAGAGATGGAAGAAAAAATTGTGAAATTAATTTTTGTTTATGAATAATTTTACAAAATATATTGATACTTCCAATAAGGAATACAAAGTCGAAAATTGTACTCGAACTGAATCAGATCAGAAATTAAAAATAACTAGAAGAAAAATAGAACAGAACAGAATTAGGACAGAACTAGAACAGAACTAGAACAAAACCAGAACAAAACTAGAACAGAACTAGAACAGAACTAGAACAGAACTAGAACAGAACTAGAACTGAACTAGAACAGAACTAGAACAGAACTAGAACAGAACTCGAACAGAACTCGAACAGAACTCGAACAGAACTAGAACAGAACTAGAACAGAACTCGAACAGAACTAGAACAGAACTAGAACAGAACTAGAACACAACTAAAACACAACTAGAACACAACTAGAACAGAACTAGAACAGAACTAGAACAGAACTAGAACACAACTAGAACACAACTAGAACACAACTAGAACAGAACTAGAACAGAACTAGAACAGAACTAGAACAGAACTAGAACAGAACTAGAACAGAACTAGAACAGAACTAGAACAGAACTAGAACAGAACTAGAACAGAACTAGAACAGAACTAGAACAAAACTAGAACAGAACTAGAACAGAACTAGAACAGAACTAGAACAGAACTAGAACAGAACTAGAACAGAACTAGAACAGAACTAGAACAGAACTAGAACAGAACTAGAACAGAATTAGAACTGTACTAAAAATCTGGATTGCACTCTAATCTACAGTCTTGACTCTAGACTATAATCTGTTCAGCCAAACTAAATGTTTAAATATATACTTAATTATTTCTCTCAGTGTTTGCTTGCATTTTCCGTTTGGTTCTTAAATTCCAATCTAATCAGTTTAAAGCTTTTTTTATTTCAACTAATTTATGTTCTTAGCTTATCATGACTAAACGTCATTAGTTAAAGCAATTTTCAAAATATAAATTTCTAATATAAATTATAATCTTTATTGCATTTAAAAATTACTTGCAAAATAAAATAGAAAAAATTAAATTAAGAGAAGTAATAAAACGGTGAAACCCCTTTTTATTATAAACATAAATTAAGTTACAATTTTCTTAAAATTACGAAAACCATTTGGCAGTAAATTATAAATGGAGGTGCATAAAACATTATCCGTAGGAAAATTTTCCAATTCTTTATTAGTTTGATTCGCTGTAGCACCATTTTCTAGGCTAGTTTGTACGGCTTTGGCTACATAAAGGGGAATATCACCATCAGCAAATTCCATTATAAATTGACGGCAAACACCACAAGGGGTAGTGAAAGCATCTTCCTGATAGGCTACCACAGCAGCAGCGGTAAACTCTCTGACGCCCTCACTAACGGCCTTACAAATGGCGGTACGTTCGGCACATGAAGAGGGACTAAAGGCGGCATTCTCCACATTACAGCCATTGAAAATGCGACCACATTTAGAGCGAAAGGCGGCACCAACTTTGAAATTACTATACGGTACATAGGCATTAAGGCGTACCTTATTAGCTGATCTTATTAGTTCCTTAACAGAGTCATCTGTACGTTGAAATATAGATTTTGATTAGTTTTCTTTAGAAGTTTGAAGAAAATATGAGGTAAACCTTACCCAGTTCCTGATATTGTTGAATGGTTTCTGTTATATCAGCCTTTTTTAAACCGGTCACTTTAGTGGTATCCATTTTTTCCATTATTTTTTTTTTTCTTTTATTAAATTTCTTTTTTTATTTTTATAAATAAAATTTTTATTTAAATTTTATAGTTTAGAGGTCGTTTTTACGTTGTCTCGCGTACCTCTCACAGGCCGTTCAGAAATAGACTGACGACTGTTACTAGAACTCAATAAGTGGATATAATTTTTGTGTCAACATTAACACGGAGCTGGTTTATTATCACAACAACAATATTAGAAACAAAGAAATCAATTTAACAAAAAAAAAAAATAATAATTTGTTAAAAAAATTTTTTAGTTTGTTGTGCGTTCTCTCAAGAGTTTTTTGAACTAAAATAGAGAAAATTTGTTTTGAAATGAGTAAAGAACTATATAAATTACGACAAATCCACCCTCTTGTGAAACACCCCCGTTTATTCTTCATCAGACATATAGTGGATTTTTTCTAAGAGAAGAGAGAGCTAAAAACATGAGGGAAATAGAGAGGAAGAGCAACCACTATTTTATTAGAGCCAAACAAGATCATTTGAAACAAATTCAACATATGTTTGGTTTTAGTGATGTCAATCAACTTTTGTTTTGTTTTTAAAAGTCTTAACGATTATGGAATGAAATTCATATACGTCTTTTTTAAATATATTTTTTAAAAAATTTTAAATTTTGAAATTTATTTGAAGATTTTAAAAAATTGGCAATCTTTAATTTTTTTGGTAGTTTTGTGTACATTTTTATTTAAAATTACGTTTTCATGACCTTGAACTTTAAAGGCCATTTGCCTTAAAAAATACAAAGAAAATTTCAAATGATTTAGTTCCCTTATGAAAATGAAATTTAGCAAAAGATAAAAAAATTAAAGACAAAAAATAATAAACAAAAA
Source organism: Lucilia cuprina (assembly GCF_022045245.1). Classification (NCBI taxonomy): domain Eukaryota; kingdom Metazoa; phylum Arthropoda; class Insecta; order Diptera; family Calliphoridae; genus Lucilia; species Lucilia cuprina. Next base: position 92,150,836 of record NC_060952.1, on the reverse strand, counting down.
TTTACCTCCAAAAGATTATTAAAAATTTCAACAACAATAACAAAATTTATGTTTTACAAAAGCAAATTCCAACTCTTTAGAATAAGAGTTCTTAAAATAACAAGAAAAAAACTTGTAAAACAAGAGTACAACACTTTCTCTTATCACTATTTACAAAAATCTCGAAAATTCACCACACCAACAACGTGTTGAAAAACAAAACAGCTGTTACTTTCTTTTGGGACAAAAACATCTGTTAATCATACAATCAATCACTTCAGAATGAGTTCTTTTGTTGCAATTTATTTTTATTCACAGTTATTCAAATAAACGATTTTTTATGATTGCATTAATAAGGGGAAAAACAAAAATTGCAAACTAATCTTCGTTTTGTTCATTAATAAAAAACATACAACAACAAGAATTATTGATAAAAAATTTAAAACACTGAAAACCACTTTAGAATAAACAAAGCCGCAAATATTTGTTTGTTGTTTTTTTATAAAATTGTTGTTGGTGTTTTTCGCACTTACAATTGATAAGAGCAGGGATGGATAATTTAGCACCAAGAAAATTTTATAATTTTAGTCTATAGCCTATAGGCTGGACTTTAGTTTAGTCTATAGTCCGGACTAATGACTTGTCTAAAGTCTATTTTTTAGGTCTAGACTAAAACTTAGGCTAAAGAATAGTCTATAGTCTAGTTTACAGTCTGTTCTATTGTTAAGTCTAGTCTATAGTCTAGTCTATAGTCTAGTTTATAGTCTAGTCTATATTCTAGTCTATAGTCTAGTCTATAGTCTAGTCTTTAGTTTAGTCTATAGTCTAGTCTATAGTCTAGTCTATAGTCTAGTCTATAGTCTAGTCTATAGTCTAGTCTATAGTCTAGTCTATAATCTAGTCTATAGTCTAGTCTATAGTCTAGTCTATAGTCTAGTCTATATTCTAGTCTATAGTCCAGTCTATAGTCTAGTCTATAGTCTAGTCTATAGTCTAGTCTATACTCTAATCTATAGTCTAGTCTATAATCTTGTCTATAGTCTAGTCTATAGTCTAGTCTATAGTCTAGTCTATAATCTAGTCTATAGTCTAGTCTATGGTCTAGTCTATAGTCTAGTCTATAGTCTAGTCGGATCTTGGGCTGCCCTATTTTTATGTAACCCACGTTAATTTTTCCTTCTCGTAAATGTGACACTGCACGTTACAATTCCTACTGCTGCTGTGAAGCAATATATTGCTGTTTTCATTATCAGTCGCAAAAATAATTCAAACGAAACAGTTTTTGTAGGCAATTTTTTTTTTTTTTTTGTAATTTTTTGCTCTATAATAAGTTGCACAATATATTTTTTTTAGTTTTTTTTTTTAATTGTTATTTGTAGTATTTTTTGTAGTAGTTTTAATTGCTGCAGCTGCAGTGATGCTTGGTAGTGATGATGATGTGGCTAGCGAATAATCGATAGAAATTTATATGGGACAACAAAACTATTAATGACGATAATTTGCAATAAAATATAGAGAAACATTTTATTAGAAACAAATCTAAATTAAGTGGGACGAAAAGGAAAGTGGGTTTTTGATAAGTAAAAGACTTAAATAAGGAAGGGTTCGAAGGACCATATTACTTATATAAATTTGTTATTAGCTCATAAATTCCTCTCTCAATTAGAGAAATAAAAATATGCCATTTTTCCTTTATAGGTGGAGATAATGAATATTCAAATAAATTACTTTTAATATTAAAAAATTGTGTTAAGTTAAGTTCATGATCTCTCTATCTTATATTTTACTTCATTACTAAAATATCCTTTACATATTTAACGACCCCAAAAAAAATTTACATTTCAATTAAGTTTTAATGCACAAAAACAAAACTCATATATATAGAATTTTTAACACAATTTTAAATACAGACCGGCCCACTATATAAACATACAAAATTGTACAGCCTCTACCAGCCAACTAGTGGTTGGTTTGTGAGTTCCAATAACAAAAACAACAACGACATATAAGAGAGCATTAACATTCATCCATTAACCAGCAAGTAGTAGTAGTAGTAGTATACAACCAATTTGCCGGAACTAGTAGTCTATAATCAAGAGTAGTGCAGCCCAACTGCATATAACCAACACCCAATTGCAATTATTTTATAGATCTTTTAATGATGAAGAAGTGTTGAAATTTTTAATGGCAGTTTAATTTATTGAAACAACAAGAAAAATGTGATTAAGTTGAAATAAAATATTTAAATGTATTTAAAGTGAAACATAAAACATTCTTATTCATAAACTTTTATCAATGGGTTATAAATCAAATTTTTTTACTAAATTTATTCTATAAACTCCTGATAATTTGCTATGAATAAAGCAGTTTGACGAGTTTTTTAAAAAAATTTCAGAACTTGTTCTAAAAACAACTAGTTCTAGAACAAGTGTAAATAGAATCAATTTTAATTTGCTCTACTATTAGATAACTTAATAAAAATTTAATTTTTTTAAAAAAATTCCAATTTTGTTAAAGTTTTAAAAATTTATGAAAAAAAAAATTTTAACAACCAAAATGTTTGAAGTTAAGGGCGCATTACAATAATACATATAAAGGAAATGCAATAATGTTTTTTATTTAAAAGCTTATGAAGTCTACTTTTAGCTTTTAAAAGAAAAATTATATATTTTTAAAAAATTAAAATTTTTAAAAAATGAAATTTGAAAAATTTGAAATTTTAACAAAAAATCTTATTTTGTAAAAATTTTTACAAAAAAACTTAAGTCTCCTAAAGAATTAAGAAAAAAATCTCTAGTACTTGTTTAACTACTTTTTTTACAATGACTACTACATACCCTATGCATTACTTGGAAGGAGTCTAGTAATGACTTACAATTAATATAGATTACTTTTTAAAAGTTAAAAATTTTCCAAATTTTTATTACTAAATTTAAGTTTGTTAAAGAATTAAAAAAATTACTTGTAGTTCCTCAACAACTTACTTTTCAATGACTACTACATACCGTGTGTATTACTTAAAAGTAGTTTAATAATAACTAACAAATAATATATTATGTTAGGGCTTACTTTTTCAAGTTTAACAATATTCCAAATACAGTTTGATAGAGTATTAAAAACAATGACTTGAATCTACTCAATGACTACTACATGTCGTGTGTATTACTTAGCAGCAGTTTAGTAATGACTAACAAATAATGCATTACGTAAGTGTTTACTTTATAAAAGTTAACGGTATATTAAAAAATATATATTAATACAATTTAAGTTTGCTAGAGAATTAAAAAAATGTCAACTACATACCGTCTGCATTACTTGCAAGTAGTCTATAAATTACTAATAAATAATGTATTAAGTAAGAGCTTACTTTTCAGCCTTGACATATTGTTATCAAATTTTGTTTTCAAACAAAAAAAAATTACACAAAAATGTTTTTATTTTCCTAAAATATTCCTATTTTCATCACTGTTTATATGTTTTCTTTTATCATTCTACTTAATTTTTTTCCCGATTTAGGTTATTTTCCAATGAAAATTTTTTCCATTTTTTTGCCCATTTTAAATGGTTATTTTCCATCTATTATCCTAATACAAAAGGTTTTGGCTAAGAAAACTAAAATTAGTTTCATGTATGGTTGGGGTGGTGTGTAGTGGGGTTAGTTGTTGGGCTAATACGTAATCTTTTATTGGAAATCTTTTAAAACCATTAGCTTTAAAAAAAGGAAAGGTTTCTCGAAAAAAATGTGTTTCATAACAAACAAGGTAATTTTTTAAAGAGAAAATGTGATTTGTTAAACTTAACTAGTTATAATGAACACTCCTTAAGAGAAATTTTTGCTGAAAAAATTTTCAAATGAAATTTTAAATAGAAAACTTCATAGTTTTTTTTTAATAGGTTTTAATTATAATTAATTGCTAGATTTTGTCACTAAATATATTTTTTATTTAAGTTTCACAAAATAGGTCCTACGAACCTTAAATTAATTGAGTTTATGGTAATGTTTAAAAGAAAATGTCTTAAAGTTTTAGTTCTTTAAGTAGTTTTAAACAATTTGAATAATTTAAAGGAAATTCATTAAATTTGAAATCTGGTTCGAAGGACCAAATTAAGAAACACTTTAGTAATGCAATGTGACTTGTTTAAATTTGCTTCAACTCCCTATTCGGGGTTCGAAGGATCATATTTTATTAATTATTCTCATTTTTTTTCAAAAGTAAAAACTAAACGAGATTCACTTACAATCACAGTTCGTTTAGTTTTTCGTGAACTTCCTTTTCCCTCACTAAAAGTTTATGAAAGAAGGGTTCGAAGGACCATATCTCTCGGATGCATTAAAAAGTAAAAACAATGTTTTATACATTTTAAATTACAGTTCTGTTCAAATTTTGCATTTTTATCTAGTTCTACAATAAAATCAAAAGGGAATTAGTGTTCGAAGGACCCTATTTAATAAACTGTATAAAAATTCTATTTCTACAAGAAAATCACCAGGAAATAAGGGTTCGAAGGACCATATTTTATAAACTCTATAAAACTTCTTAACTCAAAGTAAATAAGTACATTGTATTAACCTTAATACTGTAGCAAAACTTTGTGGAATTTTATATTTCCATAAAACAAAATCCCACATAGACTTAAACCACATTCGAAATCTTTACTACTATCTTATTTTCTTTTTTTTCACCAAAACCCACAAATATTCTTCTTTACACTACATACTACTACTTTATATCAATTACATTTCTTTCAAATACAAATAAAATCTACAAATTTCTTGTTATTGTATCTTTTTTTCCTCCTTTTTTCTGTCTGTATATCATTTTTATAAGATTTCTTTGTCAAGATAATCAAAGACTAAATAAAAACCACAAAATACAGCAACAACAAAAAATATAATATAATAATAGAAAAATACGTATCAAATCAATATTTGTTTTATATTAAGGAATACAATACAATAAGAAAATTATTTCGTACATGATTTTGAAGGCTTTCTTGGATTTTTTTGTTTAGATAAATGTAAAGATTCTAGATTTTTGTAGTCATATTTCGTTAAATAATATAATGGAAAAGAAAATTTATATTAAATGAAGAACATTACTTGTGCAGCACTTAAATTTTATAAATTAACCAACGAAATGTGGCACGTTTCTTTTTTGTACAAGAAAACCACAAATTGTCAAGATAAGTATCCAGGAAGTTGGCAAAGACATCATCTTAAATAGAACTGAACTAGACTTCAAATAAAACTCAACTAAACTAGAACTGAACTAGAACTGAACTAGAACTGAACTAGAACTGAACTAGAACTGAACTAGAACTGAACTAAAACTGAACTAGAACTGAACTAGAACTGAACTAGAACTGAACTAGAACTGAACTAGAACTGAACTAGAACTGAACTAGAACTGAACTAGAACTGAACTAGAACTGAACTAGAACTGAACTAGAACTGAACTAGAACTGAACTAGAACTGAACTAGAACTCAACTAGAACTAGAACTTAACTAGAACTGAACTAGAACTGAACTAGAACTAGAACTTAACTAGAACTGAACTAGAACTGAACTAGAACTGAACTAGAATTGAACTAGAACTGAACTAGAACTGAACTAAAACTCAACTAGAACTGAACTAGAACTGAACTAAATCTGAACTGAACTAGAATTGAACTTTCATGATCTAATACTTTAAAATATATAAACCGATTTAATACATAAAATGTTTATTGGGTTATATTTGTGTATTCAGCACACAAACACACACAAAATTTCGATTGCTAACTTTTTTTCCAATTTATAGTGACGGGGCGCTATCGGTTGCAAATATGCCATGGTTGCATGTGTTTTATGTGTGCCACTAATTTTCACATTTAGAATTATTTGATGTACTTAATGTATGTAAATTTTAAATGTATTTATGTTTACACACAAGTAGATTTATTTTTCCCGATCCCTTCTCTAATTGTGCGCTTCTCTGTCACCCATTCAATATATACATATGTCTCTATACGATGTCGCTTGCAGCGGTTGCTTTAGATGGTATTTGAAAATATAATTTAATATTTGAAATTATGTTTGACAACATTTTGAGCTAATTATAATTTCATATATTCTACTAGCTTTAACAAATTTAGCCAATTTGTAGGATTTTATAAACATTTTGAACATTTTGTAAATATTTAGAAAAAATAAGAAAATATAAATATTCAAACTGAAAGCCGAGGAAAGAAAACAAAGTAGTGGGGTTGATTTTCCTAAATACACATGTAATTACAATGTTGCAAAAAGAAAAAAAATTATCAATGTAAAAGAAAAAGATAAAAATGTTGTATTTACTACTGAGCACGAATTTAAAACCAATTTTAATGCTGGCCTCTCATACTTAAGAAAACAATCTGTGAGTCTAATTTTCCAACGAGATTAAGCCTTTGCTTTGTTCACCCTCAGAGTCAACTTTATCTCTCCGCTATTTAAAAATATGTACATTCATCTTAAATATCATGCTCTTAATGTAAAATATATTTCATTATATTTAAATTCTTTAATCTCTGCCTAGAACTTAAAGATTGGTTGATTATACTTATATGAATGTTTTTTATTGAGATTCCAGTCAGTCTCTAGTTGGAATTGCGCTAAAACTGACGGTTAGGGAAATGTTTCTAAAATTTTTGTTGGGTTTACTTTTGTTTGATTGTTTACATTTGTCATTGTGTGATACCGATCATACACCCCGGGTTTTTATAGATAACAATGAATTCAAAGGTTCTATTGTGGGAACAAAATTCCAAGAATCCAATGTTGAATATATGGGGTTTCGTGGCATACCTTACGCCAAGCCACCGATAAATGAGCTGAGATTTAAGGTAAACATAGAAACAAACAGTTATAAAGTTATAAAGTTATAAAGTTATAAAGCTATAAAGTTATAAAGTTATAAAGTTATAAAGTTATAAAGTTATAAAGTTATAAAGTTATAAAGTTATAAAGTTATAAAGTTATAAAGTTATAAAGTTATAAAGTTATAAAGTTATAAAGTTATAAAGTTATAAAGTTATAAAGTTATAAAGTTATAAAGTTATAAAGTTATAAAGTTATAAAGTTATAAAGTTATAAAGTTATAAAATTATAAAGTTGTAAATTTATAAATTTATAAAAAACTATTTTCAGGACCCTCAAAAACTGGATAAGTTTGAAGGGATATTCGATGCTACACATGATGGCTTCGAATGTTGCTCAGAGACGGCCCGCAACGGTTCAGAAGATTGTTTAAATTTAAATGTCTACACCAAACAGGTAAAACAAACTACTTTCAATATAACCCCGTTAAAATTTATATTTTAACACTATTCTAGTTGAAACCCTCCCAACTATTACCCGTTGTGGTTCTAATACACCCCGGTGGTTTGTACTTGGGTAGTGGCGCCAGCTATTATATGCGACCTGGTCATATGATGACCCAGGATGTGGTATTAGTAACATTTAATCATCGTTTGGGTTCCTTGGGTTTTCTTAATCTGGGAACTCCTGATATACCCGGTAATGCGGGTTTTAAGGATCAAGTTTATGCCTTAAGATGGGTTCAAAATTTCATTGAAAACTTTGGTGGTAATTCCCAAGATGTCACCCTAATGGGTTACAGTGCTGGAGCTCTTAGTGTACAAGTGCACTTAATGTCGGACATGAGTAAAGATCTCTTCCATAAGGCCATCCTAATGAGTGGTTCAGTAGCGCCACAGGCCTTTTTACCACAGGGACAACAGAAATATTTGGCGGTACGTTTGGCCAAAGGTTTAAAATGTGAAAAATTCCTGGATATACAAGAGGAGAATCCCTACGGTGTGGATTTCAAATTCTCCAACTATGAAGAGATTAAAAATGAAGATATTTTAGAGTGTCTTAGTCGGCATAATGGTACCGTTATAGGCAATAGTTTAAGATTAATGTTTGATTTTGGCAAAGACAATCCTATTATTTTATGGCTGCCTGTAATAGAAAGGGATTTTCAGCAAGAGCGTTTTCTTACCGAAAATTTGAATGTAGCTCGCAAAAATGTTCTCATGGGCTATACAAATGGAGAACTATGTCTATCGGCTAAAGATATTTTGGAAGTGAAATCTGTGAAAACGAAATTTTCACAAGAATTTCGAACTTTGGCTCCTCGAACTTTTATGTACGAAAGACATCCCAAAAGGGATGTGATAACCGAGGCAATCGTAACAAAGTTTTTTAATGGTAGTACAAATTTCACACTTAAAGATTATGATGCTCTATGTGATGTATTCTCTGATACCATTCTACGATTTGGTTCACACAAATTGGCTGAATTCTTATCAAAAAGCGGCGGTCAAGTGTACTTCTACGAGTTCACTTTTATGGAAGACTATACCAATAATGATGATATGTTTAAGGATAAACAAGGTAAAGGATTTGATTTTATTTAAAAACTAAAAGTGGACTAAACAATTGAAATAATACTTTAAAGATGGCAACAAATATATTTAATAGCCATAAAGTAGGCTTTAATTGTTTACTTTGCTTTTCATTTATACGTTATTACACATCTTTCTAGGGGAGCATGAACTTTTACAAAAAATTTATTTATATATTTTAAACAAATCTTCAGCTCGCTGTGAACACATGATTGATTTTCAATATTTGTTCAATTGGCCAGGACGTAAACATGACTCGGATATTCAAAAGAAAATTATAAAACTGTATACGGAATTTATATATGATTTTGTTAAGAATGGGTAAGTTAAGTTATAAATTTATAAAGTTATATAGTTATATAGTTATAAAGTTATAAAGTTATAAAGTTATAAAGTTATAAAGTTATAAAGTTATAAAGTTATAAAGTTATAAAGTTATAAAGTTATAAAGTTATAAAGTTATAAAGTTATAAAGTTATAAAGTTATAAAGTTATAAAGTTATAAAGTTATAAAGTTATAAAGTTATAAAGTTATAAAGTTATAAAGTTATAAAGTTATAAAGTTATAAAGTTATAAAGTTATAAAGTTATAAAGTTATAAAGTTATCAAATTATTCTTAAATTATTTCATTACATTTTTTAGAAAACTTTCCGACACCAACGCCAAACCTTATCCTCATTCCTATGCCTTGATCAAGGATAATATCGAGTATGTAGAAGGACGCAATTTCAAGAATTATGAATTTTGGCTGCAACATTTTCCCGATTATTTTAATTATAAATTAAATTGATATAATAAACCTCTCTAATGAAATTTACCAGATGATTTTTGCTAAGTGTCCTTAAACTTTTGATGGTGACTATATTTAAATGAAAATTTATTTTAAATGCAAAAAAATATATATAAATAATTTACCTGGTCTTAAGCCATATGTTTCTCTGGTCATTAAAACTGTTTAAATGTAGTAAATTAAAGAAACAAAATATACGAAAATCTTACGCTCGTTTTTTTTTTCTCGTAAAAGTAAAAAAGTAAATATATTTACACAAATCTTAACACGGAAGTATGGTACTTGAAGAAAACAAAAATAAAAAACCACAGTAAAAACAAACATACGATCTACCGGCAATATTGGGCGACATTCTCAAAAATAGTATTAGAAGAGTCACGTATGTGTTCTAGAAGTTAGTGATAATTAACTAGACAATTGACTCCAAAATTGATTAAAACTAAGTGATCAACCAACTTCACTTTGGCTCTGCAAAACCAATTGTAATTTTAGTAAAAAACGCAACTTATCAAAAAAGGGTTAAATTGTAATCTTCTACAACTACTGGGTCATGTAGTTATATATGTATGTGCAAATATAAATATTAACACCACATACAACCCACCCGGGGTGTTACGCGCGACACATAAGTCAAAATGGTATTTACTGTATACTTGACAAATGTTTCCCAAGTGGGTGCCAAGCAACAATGGGCCAATGGTAACAGTCAGCAGTAACATAAAAACAACAAAGATTTAAACTTAAAAGAAAAAGTAAGGCAAATACTGCTATAAAATACAAAACATGTGTGTGTGTGACCGATGTTTTGGGTTAGATCAAAAGAACATTTCTGAAAATTAAAAAAAACATGACCACTTCAGTTCTAGTTCAGTTCTGCTTCAGTTCTTGTTCAATTCTAGTTCAGTTCTAGTCCAGTTCTGCTTCAGTTCTAGTTCAGTTCTGCTTCAGTTCTTGTTCAGTCCTAGTTCAGTTCTAGTTCAGTTGTAGTTCAGTTCTGCTTCAGTTCTAGTTCAGTTCTAGTTCTGTTATAGATTAATTCTAGTTCAGTTCTAGTCCAGTTCTGCTTCAGTTCTAGTTCAGTTCTGATTCAATTCTTGTTCAGTTCTGCTTATAGTTCTGTTCTAGTTCAGTTCTGCTTCAATTCTAGTTCAGTTCTGCTTACAGTTCTGTTCTAGTTCAGTTCTAGTTCAGTTCTAGTTCAGTTCTATTTCAGTTCTAGTTCAGTTCTAGTTCAGTTCTAGTTCAGTTCTAGTTCAGTTCTTGTTCAGTTCTAGTTCAGTTCTAGTTCAGTTCTATTTCAGTTCTAGTTCAGTTCTAGTTCTGTTCCAGATCAGTTCTAGTTCTAGTTCAGTTCAAGTTCTGTTCAAGTTCTGTTCTAGTTCTTATCTAGTTCTGTTCTAGTTCTGTTCTAGTTCTGTTCTAGTTCTGTTCTAGTTTTGTTCTAGTTCTGTTCTATTTCTGTTCTATCTTCAATGCCTCATGTATTTGGTTTAAATTATGATATTTTCCCTCATCCAATATAAATGAAATGAAATGACAAAAACAACCCATACAACACACCAAAAAGGATATTTGGTTTAAATAAATTTTTTTTGAGAGTGTGTGTTTGTCGTCTCTCGCGGAGTATATTTATTTAAGCTTAAGCTTATTTAGTCTTTATTTGTAGAGTTGGTCCAACAAATTTTACATATTTTTTCAGTTATTTTATTTATTTTTTAATGCAGCAACAACTTAAACACATTCACAGATGTGTTATTTTTTTTTTTTGCAAAAAATTGTTGCTGTTGTTGATTTTTCTTAAAATACAAAAAAGTGTGGGGTTTATACTGACTGGGGATTTATTTATGTTGTTTCTTTTTAAGTAAATTAAGTTTTAAACTCTTTTTTTAGGAAAGATTAAATTAAATGATTTTTTTGTTAATTCAATACTTACAGTTATAAAGTGATTAAGAAAGTGATTTAAAAATGTTATGGCTTTCATTAGTTGAATATTTATAAAAAAGTATTTTACTTCCATTAACTATAGTTTGGAATACAAACAGAAATCAGGTATTGTTAAAAATCTATGTTAAAATGAGTATATTTTTCTATTTACCTAAAAATATGCAATGGATATCCGTTTGTAAAAGAGCCCTACATTATGCTATAGAGAAAAATGAAACTGCAAATGATGGCGTTGATGGAAAAAATCCATTATACTCATTTATAACCATTAAAAAAATATTATAATATATATTTCAATGAAGAAAAAAAAGAGGAAATTTTTTTCACAATACAATAAAAGCAAAACAACAAAAGGAAATAATATATATAGTAGAAAATAAAATAAAAATAAAAAAACGTAACAATTCAGCTTCATTTTAAATGGATTTTCAAGATGAAAATGGCCGCCTAAGAATAAGAAATAAAAGCAAATACTTGTTAAGTTACAAAGAGGGAAGATCAGGAGCAACAAGAGAAGTATGTCAAAATCATATAATATAAATAATTATTGAAAAAAAATGTATTAAGAAAAAAAATATATATTTATAAAATTGTTGTTGTTTTTCTGTGTGAGTATTCTTGGTATTTAAAAGCAATTAAAATGTTTAATTATGTGTGTATTTGTATGCTTATCATAAAAGCCTACTTTTAGGCTTTTGTTTAAAATCATTAAACAAAGCATACTTTTAGGCGCTGTTTTTTCGTATAAATTACAAAGATAATCATTTGTTATATAAAAAGAGAAAAAGAATGCTTTGTTTTTTTTTACATCCTTTAACAAAATATTATATTTCCTTTAGTCTTTGTTTAATATTGTGCTTCCCTTTCTCAGTTTTTATTTTTATACTTTTCGATTTTTTTTTTTTTTTTGTTTAACCAGAAACAAACTATTATTCATTTTTAGCGTTATTGTTATTAATGTAGTTGTTTTTGTTGTTGTTCTCTGTATATACTTCCTCTTTTTTTCAATTATTTGTAAATGTTACAAATATTATTTGCTTTAAATAATTACTGTTTTACAAGGGAATGTACTAGAAATAAAACAATCAAGTAGTAAAACGGGTTGAAAAAATCTTTAGCAATTTTTTTAAAAAATTGCCCGAAACAAATTGTACATACATTTTTAGAAATTAGAATTTTGTTTATATTTACCAAAAAATATAAAATTTTCTTTGTTGAAAAATAGCCTACTTTTAGGGATAAGAAAAAATCAGTAAAAACAAATTCTTTAATATTTAAATTAAAAAATTTTTTTGTTCCCTGCTTTTTAACTCCATTCCTTATTAAATATTTTGTCGAACTCTGCTTTTCTATTTCTATTTTGTTTTACGCTGCTTTTAACTACTGCGTTACTTGTACTCATGTCTTTTAGAATTTGTTAAACATTGTAAAAATTTCCTGTCATTATTTTTATTTTATATATTTTATTTAACATTTTTAAATTTTTTCCACTTGTTTGGCTTCCTTCCTTAAAACATTATGTAGCGTATTCGCTACATTACAATTGAAACCATAAACACTGCTCTTAAATATATGGTATAGTCTAGTCTATCTATAGTCGATAGCCGATAGTCTACTCTATAGTCTAGTCTATAGTCAGGCCTATAGTCTAGTCTATAGTCTAGTCTATAGTCTAGCCTATAGTCTAGTTTATAGTCTAGTCTATAGTCTAGCCTATAGTCTAGTCTATAGTCCAGTCTATAGTCTAGTCTATAGTCCAGTCTATAGTCTAGCCTATAGTCTAGTCTATAGTCTAGTCTATAGTCTAGCCTATAGTCGAGTCTACAGTCTAGTCTATAGTCTAGTCTATAGTCTAGCCTATAGTCTAGCCTATAGTCTAGCCTATAGTCTAGCCTATAGTCTAGCCTATAGTCTAGTCTATAGTCTAGTCTAT
>NC_060952.1:92134516-92137658 GCF_022045245.1 Lucilia cuprina | reverse complement strand
TATCTATCTATCTATCTATCTATCTATCTATCTATCTATCTATCTATCTATCTATCTATCTATCTATCTATCTATCTATCTATCTATCTATCTATCTATCTATAATTCGTTAAATCTCGTATTAAACCCATATTGTCCTACTCAAGCATTACAAACCTATTAATGAACCCACACCCACAACTCATTTTACAACAAAAAAAACTTGAAATTTTTTTGCTACAACAACAAAAAAACTCACATAAAAACTCAACAAGCAGAAAATTGTTTTAAATTTTTCCCCTCTTCCGACTCTCAACTTCAATTATCCGAATACCCAAAAACAAAAAAAGTCTTACTTTTACTCTTACAGCCAACAACAACAAGTATCTGTTTGTTTTGTACGTGCACCATAATAAGACTCACAACACAAACTTGCCACTTGATTTAAAAGAAAAACACGTAAAAATTTATTAAAACAAAACCATGTTTATTGTTGTAAATATGTGGGTTTTTTCTTTTTGGTTCTTCGTTAATTCAATGTTAAATACTCTACCAAAATGTAAGCAACATGTGTTTGAAGTTGCATAATATTTTTAAGTGTTACAATTTTTTAAATTGTTTTCTTTAGACAATGAACAATGAAATATATTTTATTAAAAAAAAAATATATAAAACAAAAGTAACATATTACATATACATAAGAGATGAAATACATACATATAGAAAACCTCAAATGAAAAACAGAATACAATTGTTAATTATTGTTAATTCAAGTAGTTATTAACAGAGAACAGCAACAATAATAACAACAACAATAAAATCCATATAACAGCACCAACCAAACCACATGATAACGAAAACAACAACAACACGAAAAAATATTAAATATCATTTTAATTGTTAAATGTGAACGAAAAAAAGAGCACAATTTTTATCGAAAGAATTTTAGATCAAGTTTTGATATAAAATTTCTGTCCTGTCTGTCTGTCCTGTACGTCCTGTATATCCTGTATGTCATGTCTGTCCTGTCAGTCATGTCTGTCCTGTCAGTCCTGTATGTCATGTCAGCCCTGTCTGTCTGTCCTGTCTGTCTGTCTGTCTGTCTGTCATGTCATGTCATGTCATGTCATGTCATGTCATGTCATGTCATGTCATGTCATGTCATGTCATGTCATGTCCTGTCTGTCCTGTCTGTCCTGTCTGTCCTGTCTGTCCTGTCTGTCCTGTCTGTCCTGTCTGTCCTGTCTGTCCTGTCTGTCTGTCTGTCTGTCCTGTCTGTCTGTCTGTCTGTCTGTCTGTGCTGTCTGTCCTGTTTGTCCTGTTTGTCCTGTCTGTCCTGTTTGTCTGTCCTTTTTGTCTGTCCTTTTTGTCTGTCCTTTTTGTCTGTCCTTTTTGTCTGTCCTTTTTGTCTGTCCTTTTTGTCTGTCCTTTTTGTCTGTCCTGTTTGTCCTTTCTGTCCTGTTTGTCCTTTCTGTCCTGTCTCTCTTGTCTTTCTGTCTGGTTGTATGTCCTGCCTGTCTGTACTGTCTTTCTTGTCTGTCCAGTATGTCCCGTTTTGTCCTGTCTGTCCTTCTATCCTGTCTGTCTTGTCTATCCCGTTTGTCTATTCTGTCTGTCCTATATGTCATGACTGTTCTGTCTGTCCCGTCAATCTTTCCGTCTATTCTGTTCTGTCAGTCAATATTTCCGTCTATCCTATCTGTTTGTCTGCTTATATGGCTGTCTTTCTGTCCGTCTATCCGCCCTTTTTTCTATTTGCTATATTTATAGTTTCAACTGTAAATAGTTGAATTTTTCTCTTAACTTCTGTGTTAAAACAAAACAACAAATATTTTAACATTTACTGATTTGTTATAAAGTTTAATTAAAACCAGTTGAAAAAAAACTAGTTTTGTAATTCACACTCACTCAGGTAAAACACTGCATGCAGCAGAAACAAAAAATAACTTTGAAAAATAATTTTATTTTCAATTATTATGATTTTTTGTTGTTGAAAAACAAAGAATAAATTAATAAAATTTAAAAAAAATATTAAATATAGAATAAACTAAAATGCAAGTAGAAAACACGTGTTAAGTTAAAAAAAATCACAAAAATTTTAGAACGTAAATAGATAAAAAATTTAAATAAAATATAAAGGTTTCTTAGTTAATTTTTTTAAATTAATAATTTTATTAAAATTCTTTTTAAGTTTATATTAAATTTTTTTAGTAAATTTAGTTAATTAACGTTTTTTTTTTTGCTATTATAAAGTCATAAAAAATATATTAAATTTTTTGTTGTGTTTAAATTAACATGTTAAATTTAAAAGTGTTAAACTAGTTAGTAACATTTTTGTTAAAACAAATCAAATTTAAAAAAAATATATAGTATTAAAAAAACGCACAAAAACTTGCTTACCTTCCGCAAAAATTTCAATATTAAATATTCAAATTTTATTTACTTAATACAGCTTAAATTTCGTTTTTAAAATATTTGTAAACAAGAATGTTTCAAAAAAACAAATCTCCATAAAAATTAGTTCACTTTCGCTTTTAAATAAATTTTTTGTCATCTTGTTCGTTTTGCTCTTTGTTAAACGTATTAATTTATGATAATTTTGACTTATGGGTGGACATATTATTTAGTATTTAAATCCAATCTGATACAATTTTAATGTGATTTGTAGAAGATCTTACCTAAAAAGACAATAAGAGAAAAAAATACAGAATTAATAAAAAATATATAAAAAAATTCAAATAGACCAGAAATCTATTAAATAAAGATTTAAGAAAACGGGTTTAATTTTATGGGATTTTTTTAACAAAATATTTATTTAGTAATTAACTTACTAATTGAATTCTTAAGTATATTAGGTTAAAAGTTTAAAACAAAAAGCTTTGAAAGCCTTTTAAATGAATTAAATTTGAAAAAGCTAGTTTTTAAACACTTTTAAAGACTTTTTATGAAAAAATTTAATTAAAATTTTTAATAAACAATAAATTGATTAAATAAATAATTAAAAATAACAATTTAAATTAAACAATATATATTTTTTAATTAACTTTGCTAAACAACAGTTCTAGTTCAGTTCTAGTTCAGTTCTAGTTCAGTTCTACTTCAGTTCTAGTTCAGTTCTAGTTCAGTTCTAGTTCAGTTCTAGTTCAGTTCTAGTTCAGTTCTA
>NC_060952.1:92132586-92134416 GCF_022045245.1 Lucilia cuprina | reverse complement strand
CTGAACTAGAACTGAACTAAAACTGAACTAGAACTGAACTAGAACTGAACTAGAACTGAACTAGAACTGAACTAAAACTGAACTAGAACTGAACTAGAACTGAACTAGTACTTAACTAGAACTGAACTAAAAGTGAACATGAACTGAACTGAAACTGACTGTATAGACTATAGACTAGTCACCTCCGACATAACATTTCTTTAACCATTAAATACAAATTTAACATTTCCCCCTTAAAAATTTAACAGGAAATTCGATTTTAACTCAATACAAAAATAAAATTTTCTGCTATAATTCCACAAAATTACG
The DNA here is from genome assembly GCF_022045245.1 of Lucilia cuprina. Taxonomy (NCBI): domain Eukaryota; kingdom Metazoa; phylum Arthropoda; class Insecta; order Diptera; family Calliphoridae; genus Lucilia; species Lucilia cuprina. The sequence continues at coordinate 92,134,107 of NC_060952.1, read as the reverse complement.
TTTTAAAGTTTAATGTACATTTTAATTTGATGTTGCTTTTGCTACATGTATCTTTTACCACCTGTTGTGTAGTTTTTTTGTGCTGCAGTTTCTTTGTATTTCTTTGAAATTTGTTATAGTAGAAAAGCATTTACTACGTGCTTCAATTTATTTTAAAAATAAATTTTACATTAAAAATGAAAATAAAAATATTTTTGAAATAAACTTCACTTAGCACATCGGGAGTTTTTGTATTTTGTTTTGTTGTTTCTCGTTTGCCTTGAACTTAAAATTGAACTTTAAGTTTAGTGTCTCTGTACGACGACTATGGATGGAGTCATACACCTCAAATCGAAAAATTATTTTAAAGTTTTTTTTTTTTCATCAGAAAGCTGTATGACGTTATTGTAATACGTCCAAGGAAAGCATGATGTAATAGGAAAAATAATTTTGAAAATATCGGTTTCTTAACTAATTAAAGTGCTTTCTGGTGTAAAGAAATGAGATTTATATAAATTTCCCCAGTGTTTGAAAATTTTTCAAAACAACCAGCATGGAAATATATCATATGTCAACCCTTCTCTGTTTAGGTTTTTTTGTAAAGAACCTATATAATAAAATATTATAATAAATTATAATGCAGTTCATATTTTTTTTGTTCAATAATTTCTTAACTTCACAGAATGCTGGCGTCTGCTGCACTTGAAACTGGAATGTGCCAAGACACACACACACACACACATACACAAACACATTCATTTTTAATTTTTATTCTGTGGTGGGCTTTCATAATAACAAACAAAAAACTTATTAATTGATATGGATCATTTATTTAAAAAAAATGAAAATTTAACAAACAAAAAAATCTACAAAATAACAACAAATCAATTTAACAAATACGGAAGTTTTAGAGTTTATTTTTATAGTTTTATGTTTGACTAAAACTCAAACTGATAAAGAGGATTATATTTCAGACAGATCAACTGACAAAAAGAATGAGTGTCTTTCAGTCATATGCATGTCTTAAAGATTTCAATTTATATGTTTAAGGTTATGAAGAGTTCAGAAAATTCTTATAAAATAGTTATATTTATGTTTACTGGCAAATGTGAAATGAATGGGAGTTTATTGTCTTCATATTTTAATGGCTATTTTATTTTGAAGCTACTGCATTATTAAATATTTGTTGAAACAGTTTTTATTAATTGATTGAATTTTAATGAGAAAGTAAAGAATAGAGTAGATTTGATTAGATTATGGGCTATAAACTCTAGAGTCTATAGTCTAATCTATAGTACAATCTAGACTAACATAGTCATATTCTAGTCTACAGTTAAGTCAAGTCTATAGTCCAGACTAGACTATAGACTAGACTATAGATTAGACTATAGACTAGACTATAGACGAGACTACAGACTAGACTATAAACTAGTTCATAGTCTAAACTATAGTCTAGTCTATAGTCTAGTCTATAGTCTAGTCTATAGTCTAGTCTATAGTCTAGTCTATAGTCTAGTCTATAGTCTAGTCTATAGTCTAGTC
>NC_060952.1:92130473-92132486 GCF_022045245.1 Lucilia cuprina | reverse complement strand
CTAGACTATAGACTAGACTATAGACTAGACTATAGACTAGACTATAGACTAGACTGTAGACTAGACTATAGACTAGACTATAGACTAGACTATAGACTAGACTATATAGTCAAGAAAAATTTTCGCATTCAATTCAATGAATGCATTGAAAAACATTTTCTAACGATTGAGTTAAAATTCCGAAATTACACAATAATTTATTTCTTCTAATCAATTTCATTTAATCTCAGATCTTGTCTTTAAATTATCAATTTAAATACTAATCAGACCAAATAAGAGATCACAGTTAAACGATTAGAAAATTGACGTCACACTATTTGAAACACCCTGAAATACTGCATTCATTGTTTTTTATGTAAATATATATATTTTTTTAATTTTGATCTTGTTTTGTTTTAAAAACTCTTCTTTTTCACTGAATATGGTAAGAAAAAAAAATTGGGTTAATCATGTTAAACAAATGTTGTTTAAGTATAATCTTAGAAAAAAAAACCGGTTATTGTTTTAATGAACTAAATTTTACTTTCAAAATGATGTTACCGGCAATCATAATGATGATCATGATGTTGATAAAGCAGATGAGTGTTAGTTTTGAGGCCTAGATTAATGGGATTCCATCCATAGTTTAAGCTTGATTGATATTAAGAGTAAAAATATGTTTATGAAAATTATAAAGACCTGTTTTTTATAGTTTCTACGCTGTCTATAGAGTTTCTGGGCGCATCTGGTGTGTATTTATATTTAGCGCCATTTGTTACGGACCATATTGTGGTTTGTCTGTCCATCCGTCCGTTAAACCATCTGTCTGTATCATATTCTTTCTTCGGCTGTCTTCATTTCTTTTCACTTTTAGTTTATTAGCAAATTTACACTTCATTTTTCTCTTTTGTTACTTTTGTCTAGATTTGGCTTTCAATTTTTATTTATTTTATTTTATTTTTTTTTTTTTTTTTGATATTCAAGCGTTATTAAAAATAAACAAAAGTTTAATAAATTTACATAATATTTTTTCATTTCATTCAGTTTTCAAAGAAAAGTAGACAAAACGTATTTTACGTTTAATAAAGTAAAATGTCTATTAATTTATTTCAAAAATGTATAATCATAATAAATATTTACATATTTCTCTAAATTATAAGTTAAATATGATTTAAGCTTTTGGTCAGTCAGTCTGTCAGTAAAACTATATTTACTGTTGTTGTTTAGATTTTGATTTATTTTCACAATTTAAAACTTAATCTGGCCATTAAACTTTTTTGTCTAAACATTAAAAAATAAAGAAATATTGATTATAATATTTTTTGTTACTAAAATGGTTTTTATACATTTTTATTTGTTTTTCAAATCATTTCTCGAAAAGATTATCATGAATATTTTATTTTTATCTTTTTCTTCACACAGAATTATGATAAATGATCGTATCGGTTTTATTTTGGTGTTTTTAAATAGAAAATTGTATCACATTTTATTTAAAATAATAGTGTTTTAACAAATTTACTCACACCCCATGTCATGATTAATTATATCGTCTTTGGAATATGTTTTTGATAATAAATCTTGGAAATTTTTTTTGGAAGTGGAATTTTTAATTACGATTTTATAGTGGTTTTTGCTTTAGATCAGCTTCAGTTGGAGACGCTGATATAGTTTATTTTCAAATAATATTGCTGAAGTGGAGAAGTCTTTGTGATATGTGGAACAGGATTATAGGTGAAAGAATTATTTTCAAGGTCATTTACGATTTCCAGATACTATTATAGTTTAGTCATAGTCTAGTCATAGTCTAGTCATAGCCTAGTCATAGCCTAGTCATAGTCTAGTCATAGCCTAGTCATAGCCTAGTCATAGTCTAGTCATAGTCTAGTCATAGTCTAGTCATAGTCTAGTCATAGTGTAGTCATAGTGTAGTCATAGTCTAGTCATAGTCTAGTCATAGTCTAGTCATAGTCTAGCCATAGTCTAGTCATAGTCTAGTCATAGTCTAGTCATAGTCTAGTCATAGTCTAGTCATAG
>NC_060952.1:92125612-92130373 GCF_022045245.1 Lucilia cuprina | reverse complement strand
TCTAGTTCAGTTCTAGTTCAGTTCTAGTTCAGTTCTAGTCTAGTTCAGTTCTAGTTCAGTTCTAGTTCAGTTCTAGTTCAGTTCTAGTTCAGTTCTAGTTCAGTTCTACTTCTTTCCTAAAAGTAGTTTTTGTGTCTTTACACCTAAAAGAAGGCTTCAATTTGCAAATGTTTCTTTCTAACTAAAAGTAGGCTTTAATTTTGTAAATTTTCTTATTTCACTTATTTGTTTTATTGATTTTCTTTATTTTTTCTTGTAAATCATTTTTAAATATATATTTTTATCGCTTTGAAAATCATAAACTATAAATTTCCTTTTTCCCTTATAAAAACTCAATGTTAATAGAATTTATGGTTATTTTATAGAGTTTACTTTTTGGCGTAACAGAAAAAAAAAACACACAACACAAATCGACTTTACAGATAAGTTGTTGGAAAAACAAGAAAATTTACAAACGTAAATTTTCAAACGGAATTTGAAAATTTTGTTACAAACATAAATTGTATATCAAATAAAATAAAATTTGCTTAAGACGTAGTAAGAAGAGTACTTTTTTGTGTTTTATTGATGTAACAAGAGAAAATTTGTTACGTGTATATTTGCGTGTTACTTTATAATAATAGGTTTAAGTTTAAAACAAGGGTATTTGGTTTAGGGGAGTTTCCATGGGTATGTTACTTGCAGGATTGAAATTTTAACTTTTTAAAATGAATTTTATATTTTTTTTAATTTAATTTCCAATACGATATGGGCCACTTTTTTAATTTTTTTCCAAATTTGTTTTTCTAGTTTATGGAACCCTCCTTATATTGTATCTATTCATCTCAAATTCCGTTTTCATTTAGATTTATATGTTAGAATGTATATGTGTTTGTGTATTTTGTTGAAATAAAATTTGTACGTGGTTTTATTTTCTTGCTCCTTTATTTAGACTACATTTTTTCTCTCCGGCATTTCAATACTAAAAGTATGCTTCTGTTTTTTGTCCTATTAAAAGAAACGTGAAGGTTTTTTGTAAAAAGGATTTTGTTACAACACATACGTTTATTATTATTATTATTACGATTATATCCTTTGCCAAATAGCAAGTCCTAAGTGCGTAATACCTTATGACTTCTATAATAGATTATTGTAGTCGATACTTTAGTAAACCACCCACCCCCTTAATCAACTACCACAAAACATTTTCCCAGGAATTTTATATAACATAATTTCAGGCTTGTTTCCTATGTAAAAGTATGCTTAAGTATTTATTTTATTGTTGGATTGTTTATTTCTTCTGCTTGCTTAAAGTGTATAATAATTTTATAAATATTATTTTTTTATATTTTGTTTTGTTATTGTATTACAAATGTATTTATTTACCTGTAGAAATGAAGGATTCAAAAATTATGTATACAAGACACGTTATTAGTTTTTAGGGCTTAAAGGGTTTAGAAAATTATTTTCCAAAAAAACGAGCAAATATATTAAATTACTTAAAGAAAAACTAAGGTAATAGAATATATATTTCAATCATTAAAAACTGATATTATAGAACATGATTATGCATGCTTAAGCTTTAAAATTATACATTAAACTAATTAGGGAAGGATTATTTAAATTTTGCATAAAGAAGTACTCCGGTTACTCCCCGAAGCTGATGTGTTCCATTAGTTAAAATTAGTGAAAGGCGGTCTAGTGTGTTTGAAGAAATACAATTACCGAATAGGCCAACAAAAAAGCTTGAATATCAATAACTGTTCAAACTTAAGAAAAGCTTGCAAAATAGTTGCAATCTACTTAAACAGAAGTTTCAAAACTTTTGAAAGCCTTTTGGATCCACTACACTAATCCGAAGTATAAGAGATTCTATGTGTCCATACATAGATTAGGCATAGACCATAGAATAGACTATAAACTACACAATAGATTAGACTGCAGTCTACTATATACTCTAGAATAGAGTCTAGTATATACTCCAGACTATAATCTAGATTATAGTCCAGACTATAGTTTTATTTATATAGATTAGACTGCTAACTAAACAATAGATTAGACTGCAGTCTACACTATAAACTAGAGTCTAATATATAGTCCGGAATATAGGCTAGTCTAAAGAAGAGACTATAGTCCAAACTCTAGTCTAGTCTGTTGTCCAGATTAAAGTCTAGTCCATAGCCCAGACTATAGCTTTATCTATAGTCAAGACTATAATCTAGTCTATAGTTCAGACTATAGACTATTCTGTAGTCCATATTATAGTCTAGTCTATAGTTCAGATTATAGTCTAGTCTATACGATTGTATAGACTAGTCTATAGCCAAGACTATAGACTGAACTATGGACTAGACTATAGTATGGACTATAGTCTAATCTATAGTCCAGACTATAGTCTAGTCTAAAGTCCAGACTATAGTCTAGTCTATAGTCCAGTCTATAGACTTGTCTATAGTCCAGACTATAGTCTAGTCTATAGTCCAGACTATAGTCTAGTCTATAGTCCAGTCTATAGACTTGTCTATACTCCAGACTATAGTCTAGTCTATAGTGCAGATATAGTCTAGTCTATAGTGCAGCTGTAATCTAATCTATAGTCCAGACTATAGTCTATGGTCCAGACTTTAGTGTAGTCTATGGTCCAGACTATAGTCTAGTCTATAGTCCAGACTATAGTCTAGTCTATTGTCCAGACTATAGTCTAGTCTATTGTCCAGACTATAGTCTAGTCTATAGTCCAGACTATAGTCTAGTCTATAGTCCAGACTATAATCTAGTCTATAGTCCAGACTATAGTCTAGGCTATAGTCCAGACTATAGTCTAGTCTATAGTCCAGACTATAGTCCAGTCTATAGTCCAGACTATAGTCTAGTCTATAGTCCAGACTATAGTCTAGTTTATAGTCAAGACTATATAGTCTAGTCTATACTCCAGACTATAGTGTAGTCTATAGTCCAGACTATAGTTTTGTCTATAGTCCAGACTATAGTTTTGTCTATAGTCCAGACTATAGTTTTGTCTATAGTCCAGACTATAGTTTTGTCTATAGTCCAGACTATAGTCTAGTCTATAGTCTAGTCCACAGTTCATTCCATAATTTATACAATCGTCTAGTTATAGTCTGGTCTATAATCTAGACTATAGTACAGACTATAGTCTAGGATTTATTCAGGCTATATTCTAGTGTACAATCACGACTTTTGAAGTCTATTATCCAGATAATTCTAGTCTGTATTGTAGGCTATAGTTAATAGTTTAAACCACAATATATACTATAGATCAGTTCGTAGTTCTGATTATAGGTTTCCATAAAGTCGAGATTTTATATAAGTATCAAGTTTGCTCTATGGTAGTTGCTATAACGTAACATTATACATCATTACCTGTTAATAGCCTTAATGTTCACATAATTTGTAAATATTTTATTGCTATTATACATTATTTAAAAACGTGTTAAGAATAAATTGATATAATTTTAACGTTCGTATGATTTTTTTTGTATTAAAAAAAATAAAAAGTGATTGTTATATGAGGTGTTAGTTAGAAAGCAAAATATTGTATGACTTTGTATGGAAAAAAAAGAACAAAAAATAATGTTAAAATAAACTTGACATTCATTAATTTAAAAAAATAATAAAAGAGTTAAATATATACATTTCTTTTTTTCATTCAACATACAATGCCAACTACTAGTTTTATTTTTTATTTTTTTTTTCTTAAACAAAAAGCCAAATTGACACACGCCCACGTACGTGTTATAAATTGTGTATTGTATTTTTTTCTGGTATTAAGAAAAAAGAAGTTTAAATTTTATGTTATTTTAAAGCTTTTCTAACAATTCATTTCTTATTTTTTTGCTATAGAATTCTAATGTACATGAACATAAATGAAAGATTAAAACCAGATAACTTATATTAGAATTGTCAAAGCAATAAAATATATTTTTAATAAATGTTATAATAAATAATATTAGTGATGTTTTTTTAGTATTAACAAATATTTGAAAACAAATGTCAGTTAGTTGGGATTAAGTTTTCACCTTATATATTTAAATTTGTTTATGAAGAAAAAAAAAGTTGGTTTTTTGATACAGTTTTTTTCCTCCTAAAGTTTAAAACTTATTCAGGTGTAGTGTTGTTATTATTCCTTTAGGTGATCAATTGAATTTTTAATAAAATGTGACACAATATTTGACACATTACATGATTTGGTTCGAGTTTGAGTTCTTGTTTTATTATTATTGTTTTGAATATTTCACACTCTTCTTTTTTGGAAGGAATAATAAAATTTAAATGTTAAAATATGCCAAATAAAAGCAGTTACAGAAATTGTGTTAGACACTTAAGGGAGAAATATTTTAAACTTGTTTGTTGATGAAAAAAAATCTTTTGGAAATAGTTTTAAAATATGAGAATTTATTTAGCCTAAAATAATAACATATATATGGCTTTAGTTAAAAAAATATGTAGGGTAAAGACATTTTTGAAAATTACCTATTTCATCATTAATACATAGCGAAAACAATCATTTTGCCAAATTAAGTTAAATTATTTAATATCAAAAATTACAGTTATTTCGGCTTAGATTAGATAATAGACAATACTAGAAACTAGACTATGGATTTGACTACAAACTAGACTAAAGACTAAACTTTAGACTAGACTTTAGACAACACTATAGACTAGACTATAGACTAGACTATAAACTAGACCATAGACTAGACTATAGACTAGACTATAGACTAGACTATAGACTAGACTATAGACTAGACTATAGACTAG
>NC_060952.1:92117012-92125512 GCF_022045245.1 Lucilia cuprina | reverse complement strand
GACTATAGAGTTGTCTATAGTCTTGACTATAGAGTTGTCTATAGTCTTGACTATAGAGTTGTCTATAGTCTTGACTATAGAGTTGTCTATAGTCTTGACTATAGAGTAGTATATAGTCTTGACTATAGAGTAGTATATAGTCTTGACTATAGGTTAGTATATACTCTTGACTATAGAGTAGTCTATAGTGGTTTATAGTATTGACTATAGAGTAGTCTATAGTCTTGACTATATAGTAGTCTATAGTCTTGACTATTCAGTAGTCTATAGTCTTGGCTATATAGTAGTCTATAGACTATGACTTTGACTGTAGAGTAGTCCATAGTCTTGACTATAGGGTTGTCTATAGTTTTGACAATGGTCTTAACTAAAGAATAGTCTATAGTCTGAACCATTGATTGGTCTATAATCTGGACTATAGAATAGTTTTTAGTATTAAGTATAGATTAGTCCATAGTCTTGACTATAGAGTTGTTCATCGTCTTGACTCAACATTATTCTAAAAGCGTGACAATAGAGTAGTCTATAGACTTTTGTTCTTTCACTACTTTAGTAAAGTACCTTTTTTAACTAACAAATAAAAGTACTATGTTGTAAAAAAACCTAAACAGAAGATATTGTATTGGATTTTATTTTATAAAGACTCTGGCAGACGTCCAGACTTATTGGCGTCATTGTCATCATAAATGTTATATAAGCGATATAAAGAATGACACTAAATTGTTTTTATTTATACCGGTATGCTATGCTCTTCTTTTATGAGTTATTGTTTTTATTTTATAGGGAGAAGGGGGAGATGTTTTGTATTATCTTTTAAAGTAATTTGAAGTCATTGGTTTAGTAGGTGTGTTTTTTTTTTATTTTCTTTACTTAGCTTATAAATATCACAAAACATATTTTATAATAAGTATATATTAAGAAGAAAATCTGTTTTAAGTAAATAAGTTTTCTTAAGACATTTTTCTAAGAAAATCTTAGATTAAAATTTTTAAGAAAAAAAAATTTATTTGGGTTTAAAAGAAAAAAAAGTTAGTTGTGTAACAACAATGTACAGTTTTTTTGTGGTATTTGGAAGAAAATTTCATAAACTTTAAGAATATGTCAGTTTTTTGACTAAAAGTTAATATTAATCATACGTATAGTATTTTATTTTTTTTTAAATATAAATCATATGTTTTGTAAAATTAAGTTTGTTGAGTATTATTATTATAAATTTTGTTTGAAACTTATGATAATTATGGAAATATTTAAGGAAAGTAATAAAAAATGTTTAGCATAAAAAACTTAATTTTTTTTAAATTTTTTAAAAAAATTGTATATAAGAAAATGTTATCAGTTTTCCTTTTTTTTATTTAGAGGCTATCTTTAGCTTTCAGAAAAGTTTAAAATTATTTCAATATACATTTTTTTAATCATTTTTTTAAATTGTTTTTATATAAATCCCTTGAAATAAATATTAATCATACGCCTAATTAATTTATTTTAAAAATATTAATCATACGTTTATTAACACTTAATAGAAATTTTATTATAAACTAATTATTAATTGTTCATTCAATTTTGTTTATCAACAGGTTTCTAATTCATACATACTTTCATCATAAAAACAAATAAACTGTTTGACATTAAACTAATTTAATTAAATATTTAATTATCAGTTTTTTTTGTTCCATATCACTATTTAATCTCTTTTTTTATGGTATTTTTCTGTATAAATAATAATTGTTTTTTATATATGACAGCGTTAAAAGGGTGTCAATGTGTTTTTTTCAGCTTTTATTTTTTGTAATAAACTTGTCAAATTGACACAAGTATTTAAAAGCTCATTTGGTTTTAATGATTTTGAAATGAAGTAGTTACTAAATACTCTATATAGTTGTTTAATGATAATTATATATTTGTTTTTTTAATTGTCAATATTTATTAATATAATTTTACTCTTTAAGTAATTTAATTACCTTACTGTTTGCTCATTTATACAGGTTGTTGAGTTAGAAGTGCAAATATTTAGTTTTGTAAGTTTTTTTATGTTTTTTTCTTTATATAGAAAGTGTGACAAAATAACTGATAAATAGTTAAATGTTTAATGAATTAAATAAAGTATTTAAAAGTGTTTACATTACATTTTCAGTCAATATTGATTTTACTTTTGTTTGCTTTTCAAATAGTTTTGTTTGCATATTAGACATGATTGATTGATTACAAAATTTAAGAGAAATCTTTAAGTAATTTAAAGTAATTTAAAGCCCATATCTGATGATGCTTAGTTCGTGTTCGTATGTATGTAAAACAAGTCTTCAAAATCAGCATGAGTATTTAGAGCTTTAAAGCTCTAAACTAAGAGACAAATTTAACTACAAATCAAAGTGATTTGAAACCATAGTTAAAACTAAAAATGCCGAACAATGATTTGAAATTGTGAAAATTTTTGTTATAGCTTTAAAGCTTTAACGTTTGTGTGTATTCATAGAAAGCTTTATTCAATTATCATGGAATAGAAGCTAAGCTTTTAGAGAGTTCAGTTTAGTTCGTATGTGAACGAAAATTTAAAATCTGCTTGAGTTGTTAAAGCTTTAATGCTCCTACACACAAACAAACAAACTGTGAAAAATGTTGATAAAGCTTTGAACTTTGTATTTAGTTATTTATAAAAAAGCTTTATTGAGTAATCATAGAATAGAATTTAAGCTTTTAGAAAGTTCTATTTAAAGCTAATCATTACTGATAATAAAGTCTTTAAAATGTACATAAGTTGTTAGAGCTTTTATCCTCTAAAATATAGGGCAAGTAAACTGATTAAATTATCTCGAACAAGGAAAAGTTTGTTTTATCTTCAAAGCTTTAATCTTTGTTGTTGTTTATAGAAAGCTTTATTCCTTTAAAGCTAATAACTGGTGATCATTAGTTCGGGTGTAAAAGAAGTCTTTAAAATGTTCTTGTATTGTTAGAGCTTTAAAGCTTTAAACTATGGGAAAAGTTTACATACAAATCGTAGAGAAAAATCTAATATTTTAGAATACTAAACTTAAAGCTTTCATGTAAACTTTAACAAGTAAAACTTTGAGATATTTAAACATTTCTATAGCTCTGTTAAACGTTTTAGATAAAAGCTTTCAAAATAAATAAACTTTTATGTGGATTTGTTGTATAACAAGTTTTAGTAATAATATTTTTTTCAAATATCTCTTTTGCTTTTAAATTCCTTCTGCCTCCTTCCCCTTTAACTCTTTTTAAAGTAAGTAGTTGAAAGCTTATAATCACGTTTTTCACACCCATCCAATAAAAATTGCAATATCATCAATGATAGCGAAATATGAAGATAAAAAAACAAATTAAATTACCATAACTAAATCGTGCTTTTGAAAATTTCAATAATTTCTAAAACAATGGAATACAAATGAATTGCAAAAATTATAAATAATTTTGTAATAATGAAAAAAAGGGGAAAATAATCCCCTCTTCCTTCTACTATTATTTTGTAATAAATAGTAAAAAAATCAAAAACAAGAAAAAAACTTAAATCGAAAATTGTTAAAGAAAGTGCAACGAATCAAAATAATCTTAAAATTAAAAAAAAAAAAAACATTTTTGTTTACAACAAAATTTTAAGAAATTAACTAAAATGTTTTTTTTTGTAATACCTGAAGCAAAAGCAGACAGATTGTCTGTCTTGCTACTCATTTTACCAACTAACAAAACGTGAGATCTGTCTTTCTGTCATTTTTTTCTTTAATAGAGAAATAACTAAAACATGAGAAATGTTTTAAAAATTCTAAAAAATATTTTTTGCCAAAAAAAACTTTTGCTGTAATCTTAGACAATTAAAATATACATTTCTATAGTCTGCTAAAAATAATTTATCTCAAAAACACTATAGTTGTATTCACAGCATCAGCAACATTAAATCTCTTGTAATACAAGCTCTAAATATGTGATTTACATGTGTTTTTGTAGCTTTTATTTTGTAACAAAAGTTTCTTCCTTTGTTTTTTTCTCTCCTAAAACAAGAAAACTATTTCTATATTGTTTATATGTTTTTCAAAAGAAATTTAAGCCAAAAGTTATTTGGAGACAATAATCTGACAATTTGTTAAAATTCCCACCGTCACTCTAAGGCAGTGTCAACGGAAATTTTTGCAAAAACAATATATTAAGTTTCTTAACAAGATTAAGTTATTAAAAAAACTAAAAGTAATTGGAAGCTGTATTAAAAATTGAGTATAATATTTGAATAAATGCATCCCTATAATACAGGTATTAAGCGAAATATTTGTGGTTGTAAACAGTTATTTTTTTTTTTCAAAATTGTATAAAAATTAAAAACAAAATAAAGACATAAAATTTTTTATTCTTTTTGTATAGAACAATTCATTAGCTTTTAGAAAATGTTAAAATTTATTAAAAATTTTTAAATATTTTTTTAAATTTACATTTTTTCTATGATCATTGTTTTCCTCCTATAAATTAATATTAATGATACGTCTTGATGTTCTATTCAATTATTATTTTTATTATTCAAGCGTTAATTAAACACAAAAATGGGACTGATTTCAATAGTTTTATAGCAGTAAAATAAAATTGCAGAAAATTAAATTTTTTGTTTAACTAGCCTAACCAGAGTTTAAACTTTAACTTCTTAAAGTTTAAATAATTTCATTTTGAAAATATTTAAATACAAATTGGTTTAAACTTCTCAAATGTAAATATCTAGCTAAAAACTAGTATATAACTATTAATAAACACAAATCAAGCTGGCAGAAAATATAATTTAAAAATACACAACTTAAACCCAGTTTAAACTACTAAAAGTCAAAGTTGTGCAACACCATTACAAATTGTTATTTACAAATAAAAAATATATATTCAAAACTTCTCCCTTGTAAACTAACAAGTTCTTTTATTATAAGTTATATCAGAATATTATATAAAAGGACCTATTGTCTTAAAACACACATACTTTAACTCCCTAATTTAAACTCAGTTTGAACTAAAGCTTATCAATCTTAACTACCTTGTTTTTTGAACTAGTTGTTTTCCAAATTATACTTAACCTTTAATTTATCTTACGAATTAGCTGCCTTTTGAAAAAGCTTAGTCTGAAATCATAGAGACTGACTTAAGCTTTTAGACAACTAAAACAAAAGCTTTTTCTATTTAAGCACATTTTAAACTAGAGCTTAACAAAGCTGAATAACTTCATACTGTAATTAGTTATTAAGATATATAAAGAATTGTATAAAAACTTTTTATTTCAAAGATATACGTTCTATAGGAAAAAAATGTATAGAAGATCATAAAGAAAAGCTTGAGCTTTTAGAAAATACATTCCCAAAAAAGCTTTATTAACTACAGTTTAAACTGCAGCTTAATAAAACTCACTATTTCGAATAGAAATAGTTAATTTAAAAAGTAATATTTCTTTTTTCAAAGCTCTTATCATAATAACTTTTTTGTTTTGAAAATGTTGTAAAAAGCTTTAACTGTAAAGCACAAAGCATATTCAAAGCTTTTCTCAAATTAAACTTCTAAAAATTTGTTTTAAACGCACTTTAAACTAAAACCTAACGAAGGCGATGAAATTAAATAAAAAAACTTCAAATTAAAATAATTTCATTAAAGCTTTTAACAGTTACACTTTTTAGGCTTAGGGTAAGGCAGGACAAAAGCTTTAATAAAATTAAACTTTTATACATCTTGGTTAAACATAATTTAAACTACTGCTTAACAGAGCTGACTATTTCGATTCAAAATACTTGTTTGTTAAAGCTCTTTACTTTTGTAGAAAATTACAAACAAATTAACACTTAGTGAAAACCTAAGTCTAAGAAACAGAGCTGTTCCTAAGCTTTCAGAAAATTTATTTCCTAACTTTCCTAGTTAAACTCAGTTTTAACTGAAGCTTTTCAAGTTCATTATCTCAAATATTAAACAGAACTTCAAACATTCAAGATCTGTTTAATTAAACTTTTGAATTATAATCAAAAAGCTATGCTTTTGAATAGTTGTGCACCAAAGCATTCAGAAAAGTAAACATACAACCTTGATCCTACTTAAACTTGGTTTAAACTGCGCTTTAAAAAAGTACATTACTTTGTGGTTACTTGAATGTTTGAAAGCTTTTAACTTCTTAGTTTGTTTGACAATTTAAAAAAGCTGCTTTTAAGAAACCTACAACCAGACGTAAGCTTTTAGAAATATTAACTTTTAAACATATAAGTAGGTTAAACACATTTAGAACTGCAGGCTATTAATAAAGATAAAATTCAATTATTTTAAAATTAAAAAATATATGTATATTAAAGCTTTTAAAGGCTTTTCTGCAATTGTAAGCATAATAGAGTAGGACATGAGCTTTCTGATCAAACTAAGTTGTATCAACAGCTTTTGAAAATTTACTATATTGAAGCTAAAATATCTCTTAAAAATATGAAAACAAAATTCCGTAGAGCTTTTTGCCTTGTTATACAAGAAATGTATTTGATGATTATAGAGTGGAAACTATATTAAAGCTTTTGAAAGCTTTAAGCATAATAGACTAGGACATGAGCTTTCTAAAAATTAAACTTATAAGCTTTCTGATTAAACTAAGTTGTATCAACAGCTTTTGAAAATTTACTATCCTGAAACTAAAATATTCCTTTAAAAAAGTGAAAAAAAACTTTTGTAGAGCTTTTTGCCTTGCTATACAAGAAATGTATTTGCTTTTAGGAAATTAGATCAATAGCTTATTCATAATAAACCTAGTTTAGGTTTGAGCCAAACTCAGTTAATCAAATAGCAGAAAACTGTGATTAGCCGAAAAGCTTTTAACTTTAAATCCTTGGTATTTAATCTCATTAAAAGCTGCAAGCAGTAAAACTTGTCTAATTGATCTACATAACCCTTCTAAACTAATTAAGCTTTATATTTATTAATTAACAATAATATATCTTATAAAAATTTAAATACAATTTACCCCTCACTGTTTAATAAATTGCTTTTTTAAAGTGTTACCTTAACAAAGCTTAATGTTTATTTGTTTTCTTGCACACTCTTTAAAAAAAAAACATGTTGTTTTTGAACTAGTTTTTATAGTTAAACTATATTATTTATATAAAATTTATTAAAATTTTGCAAAATTCAGAATGCATCGATACGTTGATAAAGCACCCACAATGAATTTGATTTTTATACAGGTTTTTGTTTTTGTTATTTTTTCAAACAACTATTGTTATTCGTGTCTGTCTGTCTCTCAGTCGGCGTGTTTTTTTTAATTTCGAATGAAATCCATATTTTATTAGTTTTTATATTGTGTGTGTCTAATATTTTTAGTTATTGCTGCTAATAATCATACAATAATTTAAATACTCGACATTATTAAGTATGTGTGATGGCTACCGTTGAATTATTTAAACAAATTAACAAACAATATTTAAATTCTTTTGTGACAACCATAGAGCGGTACGAACACCACCGCCACTACCGACACACGCCTACTTATAATTTTTTATTTGAATATAAATTTAATTTTTACTTTTTTTTTCATACAAATTCTAATTATAAATAAATATTTGCCAAAAATATTTATTTAAAAAATAAAATTAAGAAATTTATTAAAATTATCTATAAATATGTTTTTTTATTAAATTTATTACTTTTTAATTTAAGAATTATGCTTTAGGGTGTTTAAACAAATTAATCATAAATTAGTTCTAGTTGGACGTTTGATGTTAAAAAAAGATTTTTGTTCAAAATAAAAACAAATGGAGATTTGTTGATAATAATATTTATATAGAACTTAATATCGGTCCGGTATATCTTTCCAAAAAAACGTCCAATTGTGGAATAAACCAAATGGACTAGACAAAGACTACAGTCCCGAAAAAAGAAACTGGGACTGTACTGAGGACTATACTAGACTAGACTACGGACTAGACTATAGACTAGACTATAGACAAGAATATGGACTTATAGTTTTTATATAGAACATGGACTCTAGACTAGACTATAGACTAGGCCAGACAATAGACTAGACAACTGTAGATTAGTCTATAGACTAAGCTATATGTTTGACTATAGGCTAGACCATAGACCAGACTATAGCCTAGTCCAGACAATAGACTATAGACAATACAATAGACTACACTATCGACTAGACCATTGACTAGCTAAATTGGACTTTATTGGACTATACTATAGACCAAACAATAGACTAGACAAAAGACTGGACTTAAAATTTGACTAAACACTAGACTGTAGATTAGACTATTGACTAGACTACGGGCTAGATATAGCCTAGAGTATAGACTATAGTATAGACTATAGACTAGACTATAGTATAGACTATAGACTAAACTATGGACTAAACTATATACGAGACTATAGATTATACTATAGACTAGACTATAGACTTGACTATAGATTGGACTATAGACTAGACTATAGACTAGACTATAGACTAGACTATAGACTAGACTATAGACTAGACTATAGACTAGACTATAGACTAGACTATAGACTA
>NC_060952.1:92106298-92116912 GCF_022045245.1 Lucilia cuprina | reverse complement strand
ACTATAGACTACTCTATAGTCAAGACTATAGACTACTCTATAGTCAAGACTATAGACTACTCTATAGTCAAGACTATAGACTACTCTATAGTCAATACTATAGACTACACTATAGTCCATACTAAAGACTGCTCTATATTCTAGACTAAAAACTGCTCTATAGTCAATATGTACTAGTCTGTTCTATATTCAATACTATAGTCTGTTCTATGGTCAAGACTACAGACTACTTTATAGTCAAGGTTATAGACTAGTCTATAATCAATATAGAGTAGCCTAAGGGGACACAAATAGTACTATAGTACTTTTTTGTGTCCCCGTTTAAGTACCATGTATTCCATAGTGTTTACCAAAATGATGAAAGCAAAAAGTTCAAAAATAGTAATAAAAAAACCTTTTTAGTTAAATATAAAAAGGAAGTAAAATTTTACTATAAAAATAACAACAACAACAGAAACCTACACATAGATGTCATATTTAGTTTTAAAGGATAAAAAGAACAAATTTACAAAAAAAGGGGAAAAATCAACAATAAATGACATATACACTAACTTCCTACACAGCACAGTGGGATAAAATATGAAAAAATTAAAAAAAATATATTGCAAAAAATTAAATCTTAAAAATTAAACTTAAAGAATTTGCTAACAAAGAAGGAGTAGAATCTATTACAAAAAACCCTAATTTAATAGAAGGAGAAACGTTTGATGTTTTAAACAATTTTTTATATATTTTGTAAACGTATGATTAATATTTCTTAATAAAAACAACTAGACGTATGATTAATATTTAATTGTTAAAAATAGGTTAAGCTTTTAACACTTTTAACTGTGATTGTATTGAATCCTTAGATCTTGTTTTTAATTAATTCAAAAGTTTAACTACTCATCTAAAGATCTGCCAATTTTTATTTATGATTTAATCTTTAGTTAAACTGCAATCGCAATATTCCTAATTATGCTCTTTTTCTATTTTACAAACCACTATTTGCTCTTATATTTATAAAATAGTAAAGAGAAATGAACAAATATTATTATTTGAGAGTTGGGGAGGGGAGGTGGTGATGGTGATGGTGGTGTGTGTTGCTTCACAATCATTTGAGTAAATATATTTACAATAGTATGAATCAGTGCTAGAGGAGTGAGTAAGAGAGAGTCAGTGTGTAAATGTGTGTATGTATGTAGGATTAGGGGTGTTATGTTCGGTTTTTGTAACGGTAAAGTTTGTTATTGATGTTCTTGTTAAGATAACTAAACTTTAACATTAACAGTTTTAGTTTTTTTCTTTTCTTCTTTGTTGTTTTTGTTATTATATCTTTTATTATAGTATTAGTTACATATACATATCTATTTTTATAATAAAAACTAGGTTTTTTTTCCTCCTTTATATGTATTTACTATGTTTGTTTATAAATAATAAATAGACAAACATATTCACATAAATAACTGTTTATCTTTGCATATATTTAGTATAGAGTTCTCTCAATTATAGAAATGGACTAGCAGACACATACATCGAGAATATTTATTCAGACATTTACACATACATATCTATCTATATACATATCAGCCTTTTAGTTCAAGAGTGAACTAACATGAAAAGTTTAAAATAATTTTATTAAATATTTCTTAAAAAAGCTAATCTAATCAAAAGATTTAAAAACTAAAAGAAGAAAAATTAAAAAAAAATATAAATTTTAAGTTATATCGTTTTTGACTTAAAGGACTAATATATAGATTAAGTAAACCATAGTAAACCAGAAAAAGAAAATATCGTATACCAAAGTGACATCATATTAGACTATGATAACTATTTCAAAATTCCTTACAAATTTTGGTTTATGTTCTTTTTTTTGTGATTTTGTTTAGTATATAATTTGTTGGTATTTTTAACACACATACATACAAACATGTAAAAACATTTCCATGTGTTTTACCCCAAAAAAAAACACGTGTTTTTTCTATATTTTGTTTAATATTAAATAAAAATAGTTTCATGTTTCTAGTTTACTTTTTTTTCTAGTGTTTATGAGTCCAAGGATATAAAAAAGAAGAAGCAGAAAAACTTGTGTTGACAGTTAAAAGGATTTTATGTTGTATAACAACACCCTATTAACACAAATTAAACAGCAAATTGAAAATTAAACATTTTATAATTTTTATGTTTTTTATCACTACAGAAATCTTAAATAAATTTTTGAAAATTTGTTTTGAAAACTACACGTCATTAGCTATTCAATGATAAATAATTTATATATTTTACATTTTTAAATGACATTGTTTAAAACTATTCAATATAAACAAAAATTTTAATTTTATTTTTATAATTTTTTTTATTAAAAATATTAAAAATTTTTTAAATTTTAAAACTTTAAAACTTTTTACACATTTTTGGAAACCTTACACTTTAAGCTATACAATGATATACAATATGTCTTTCTAGTCTTGACTTGGTGTTTTATAGCTCGTTTTAAAATAAAATATTAAAAAAAGATCAAACTCTTCTCTATTGTCTTTTTAAACAAAATTGTTCTATCAACTTGTAACTAATACAACTAATTTTACATTTTTGAAAAGCTTATACTTTAAGCTTTACAATGATATATAATATATCTTTTTAGCTTATTTTCGTAATATTATATTGATGTTTTTAGAGTTAAACGCTAAAAAGGGTCACACTCTACTTTTTTGACTTTTTACACAAAATTGTTCTATGATTGATTAATTAATACAACTTTCTTTACATTTTTGAAAAGCTTACACTATAAGCTTTACAATGATATACAAATATAACTAATTTACCACTTCTTAGAATTATATTAATGATTTTAAAGTAAAAAGTTTAAAAAAGCTATAACACATTTCTTTAATATTTTCAAACTAAATTGTTAAATAAAATTTAAAATAATTAACCTTTTTTTACACTTTTGAAAAGTTTATACTACAAGCTTTAAAATGATATATAATGTGACAATTTAACCGGTTCTTAAAACTATATATTCATGCCTCCAAATTAAAAGGCATGAAAATATATATTTTACTTTTATAAAACTTTTGCACAAAATTGTTCTATTAACTTTTAACTAATAAAATTTAGTTTACATTTTTTAAAAGCTTACACTATAAGCTTTACAATGATATATAATATATCTTTTTAGCATTTTTTTATTATTTTAAAATCTAAAAAGTTAAAATTAAAAAAAACGTCAAACTTGACTTTCTTGTCTTTTAACAGAAAATTGTTCTGTGAAATTAAAAATAATTAAATTTTGTGTACACTTTGGAAAAGCTTATACTATAAGCTTTTCAATGATATATAATAGGGCAGCATATAAAGTTTTAAGTAAAATATATGAATATCTTCATATTAAATAGCATTAAAATGTATAACACACTTTTATACAGTTTTTGCTTAGAAACTGTTGTAGACTTTTTAATATAATTTAACTTCTTTTACTTTTCTAAAAAGTACTCTCTATAACCTATGCAATGATATATAAAATGTATACCTATCCTTTACATAGAGTCCTATTATCGGATTTTAAGTTAAAAGTACAAAATCCTTCTTTTTTGGAGTTCTTTGTTGATTTTTAAGAAATTTCTTTAGTAAACTTTTGAATAATCAAACTTTTTATACATTTTTGAAAAGCATACATCATATCCTTTACAATGATATACAATATGTCAATTTAAAAAAAATCAATTCTAATTGATGACTTCAAAGCAAAATATTCAAAATTTTATATGCGACTTTTTTTTGCCTGCAAAAGATGAATTAAAATCTACTTAAAACTAAACGTCTTTAACAATTAGTTTAATAATATAAAGTTTTAGAAATATTGAAAAAGAAGACTTAATTCCCTTTTCAATGATATATAAAATATAGAATTTTATATTTATACATTTTGAATAAAACATAGACAATTTTGATACTTTGGGCTAAATCGTATTACTCTACCTAATGACTAGGTTTGTTTATATAAAATTAAAGAATATCTTAAAGAAATGTTAAAGTGTTATATAGTATTATACATTTTTGGAAAGCTGACAGCTTTACCTATTCATTGATGTACAATAAGTTATAGTTTTTGTTCTTGAGTTAGAACAAATCGATCGCAAAGTTAGGATTTCTTTACTCAAACTTTTAAACTAATAGCTAAGTTTGTTTATATAAAATTAAGGAAAGTCTTAAAAAAATTTTAACGTATTATATAGTTTTGTACATTTTTGAAAAGCTGACAATCTTACCTATTCATTGATGTATTATATCATATACATTTTGTTTTTGAGTTAGAAAAAAATCGGTCAAAAATTTAGGATTTTATTAATCATTACTTAAACTAATATTTGGATATGTATGAAATTAAAGAAAATCTTTAAGAAATTTCAACGTAGTATATAGTATTATACATTTTTGAAAAGCTAACAACTTTACCTATTCATTGGTATATAATATTATATACTTTTTGTTCTTGAGTGCGAAAAAAATCGTTCGCAAAGTAAGGATTTCATTACCTAATTTTTTAAACTAATATTTTGATATGTATGTATGAAATTAAAGAAAGTCTTTAAGAGATTTTAAAGAAAAATAGAGTATTATACATTTTTGAAAAGCTGACAACTTTACCTATTCATTGATATATAATATTATATACTTTTTGTTCTTAAGTTAGGAAAAAATCGCTCGCAAAGTAAGGATTTTATTACTCAATTTTTTAAATTAATTTTTTGATATGTATGTAGGGAATTAAAGAAAATCTTTAAGAGATTTTAAAGTATAAAAGAGTATTATACATTTTTAAAAAGCTAACACCTATACCTATTCATTGATATATAATATCACATACTTTTTGTTTTTAAGTTATGAAAAAATCGGTCACAAAGTTTTCAGGATTTCAATATGCAAACTTTCGAATAATATTTATTTAGGTTTGATTTCTCTTTATGATTTGCTTTTTTTTCTTAAAAAAGTAGTATCTTAACCAAGTCGTTTTCTTATGAACTTTCTCAATTACATAAAACAGTAGTTTTTCCTTCTTCCTTTTACTTATTATCAAGTTTTCTTTTATTTAGCTCTAAAGCCAGACATTGTGTTACACAAACCATGAAGAAAAGTAACAAATAAAAAAACAAATAAGGAAAAACTTTTGTATGTGGTTGTAATGGTTTTTCCTAGTATTTCATTCAAGTGGGTGGTTTGTGGACTGTACATGGATTTTTCTTACAAAAAAAGAAACTTGAAAGTAAAATACGTAGAAAATTTCTAAAGTGTAGCAGTAGACGTTGTGACGTTTTAAAGACCTTTTACTAACTTGTTAAAAGGGTTGTAACCTTTTTTGAGGAATTTTCTAATTTCATTGCAATCCCGTTCTTACTACGTCTTAGTTTGTATGTAAAACGTATAAATTTTCATGTTGTTTAGTTATGCTTAAAGAAAAAGTTGTTTGCCGGTAACAGTTGTCGCATGGTATTTATGATTTGTTTTTTTTTTTTTTAACATAATTTAGTAACTTTATTTTAATATTATTGAATTTTTGTTTATTTCATAAATTGCCAATGTAATAATAATTTTATTAGGTGAAGAAAGAAATCAATACACAAAGAAAAAAAGGCTAAAAATGTTTCAGACACTAATTATTTAGTTGTAGCAATTATATTATGTTAAACTCATTACTGTTAATAAAGTTTATGTTTATCGCATTACATTTCTATAATTTTTTACTCTGCATGAAGGATTGAAAATATTTAATATATTTGTTGATAATTGGAGCAATTATTTTCTAGTTTTTGTAACTAATTCATAATTTAAATGTTTGTCCTTACTAAGCATATGTTTGTGGCTACTATTTTTATGATTTTCTTTTCTGATCGAAGAGAGCAAATGATTGAATACTAAGGTTAGTTATGATAGCGAAAATAACTATTTAGTTTCTTACAAACATAACATATTTATCAAATTCATAAACAAAATATTTGTCCCTACTAAGTTTATGTTTGTCGCTACTATTTTTACGATTCTATTTCTGATTGAAAAGAGCAAACGATTTAATGTTAAGGTTAGTCATAATTGTGAATATAACTTTTTAGTTGTCGCAAACATATTCTGTTATATATGTTTCGTACAAACATAGCATATATTGAATTCATAATTAATATGTTTGTTTCCACTAAGTTTATGTTTGTCGCCATTATTTTTATGATTTTCTTTTCTGATTGAAGAGAGCAAACGATTTGCCGTTAAGTATAGTCATAGTTGTGAAAATTACTTTTTATTTGTCTCAAACATATTCTGTAATGTTTATGTTTCTGATAATTATGTTTCTTTCTTTGTTAAGATGTGATAAAACCTTAAATTTTTTGTTATTTAAAATCCTTTTTTTAATAATAATTTTTTAATTAAATTTTTCTTAAATAAATATTTGTTTAATCTAATCTGTAACACGATTTAATAGTTCATTAAGTAATTGTGCCCAGAACAAATGATATATTTTTTATTTTTTTTTACTTGAACTGTAAACAAACGTTTCACATTAAAGACAAATTATTAGAAAAAAAAACAATAATTACATTTAATTGTAACAAAGCAATAATAACATAATTAATAGTGAAAATTGATATAATAATGAATTAATTAAAGATTTTATAGAAAATAGAAAACGCAGCTGTTGGGCCGTGAAAAAAATACAAAAAATTTTATAAAAAATAGTTTTGATTTTAGAACTAAAAATAGATTTTTGTCAAAAAAAAATTATTTAGGATTTTTTAACTTCAAATAAATAATTCATAAAAATTTTTTTTTATCAAAGTCTTCAACGAATTTTTCAATAATAAGATATTTTATATATTGTCGAATAGTGTATACAATTACCTATTAAATGATATACAAAATGCCTGAATTAAATATTTTTTAGGCGCATTTTGATTCAATACAAGTTAAAATGTCTAAAATTAAATTTTTACCATTTTCGTGTTTTGATTATAGAATTGTTCAAGAAATTTTAAATATTTTTAAAATTGTATATATTTTTGGAAACTACCCAATAGCCTTCAAATTGATATATAAAATGTTTAGCTTTTCTTCAGCATATGTCTTATTGTTAAAGACTTAGTAAATTTTTTACAATTTTTTTTTTTTTTTTGTAATTTTTTACCTTATTTCTTGAAACTCTTCAATGAATTTTTAAATAAATTATATATTTTGGAAAGTGATTACAATTACCTATAAAATGATATACAATATGCTTGTATTAAATATTCCTAATGTCCATTTTGATTTAATATAAGTTAAAAGTTCGAAAATTAAATTTTTCCCATTTTCGTGTTTTGATCAGAAAATTGTTCAAGAAAATTTGAATTATTTCAGAATTGTATATATTTTTGGAAAATACACACAATAGCCTTAAAAATGATATATAAAACATTTAGCTTAACTTTTACATGTATCATATTATTAAAGGTTTAGTAAATTATGTGTAAATGTTATTTTTCAGTTTATTTTAACTTTTTTGCAGAAACACTTCAATGAGTTTTTAAATAATTCGATCTTTTATATATTTTCCGAAAGTGCTTACAATTACCTATAAAATGATATACAATATGTCTAAATTAAATTTTCGTAATGTCCATTTTGTTGCAAAACAAGTTAAAATGTCTAAAATTCAATTTTTCTAATTTTCAAGTTTTGATCACAAAATTGTTCATGAAATTTTAAATAATTTTAAAAAATTATACATTTCTAGAAACTACAAACAATAGCCTTTAAAATTATATACAAAACGTTTAGCTTAACTTTTACATGTATCATATTATTAAAGGTTTAGTAAATTATGTGTAAATGTTATTTTTCAGTTTATTTTAACTTTTTTACAGAAACACTTCAATGAATTTGTAAATAATTGTTGCTTTTATATATTTTCGGAAAGTGCTTACAATTACCTATAAAATGATATACAATATGTCTAAATTAAATTTTCGTAATGTCCATTTTGTTGCAAAACAAGTTAAAATGTCTAAAATGAAAATTTCCGAATTTTCAACTTTTGATCACAAAATTGTTCAGGAAATTTTAAATTTTATACATTTCTAGAAACTACAAATAATAGCCTTTAAAATGATATACAAAATGTTAAGCTTTCCTGGCCCATATGTTTTATTTTTAAAAGCTTAAGCGTAAATTCCTAAAAAAATATATTTAATTTTTTAGCTTTTTTTAAATCAAAGTCTTTAACAAATTTTTCAATAATTAAATATTTTATATATTTTCAGAAAGTAGATACATTTACCTATGCCATGATGTATAATATGTTTAAATTAATTTTTTTTAATATCCATTTTGTTGCAATGCAAGTTTAAATATTTACTATTTCTTATATTTACTATTTCTTGTTTTAAATTAAATATTTACTATTTCTTATTTATTTTTAATTTTTTTTTGGACATTTTAACAGAAAAGAGCTTAATATCTAAAACTTTGATAAAGAATTAAGAATCTATTAAAAACCTAAAAATTTGATCAAAAATATAAAAATTTAAAATTTAAAATCAATATTTGATTTTAAGCTTTCTGTCCCTTTTTTGTTAACTAAAGTTTATACCAAGATTAAACTGTTACAATAAAAATTGTTAAAAAAAATGGACAGCGCGACAACGAAATCGCATTAAACACCCATAATTACCAACTACAAAAACAACAAAAGAGGAGTGTATTTCAAAGTTTTTTTCTTTATTTTGCTTTTGTAAGCTCTAGCTGTCAATTAGAAAAATTGCAAATTTTTTTATTGTCGTTTATAAGAAACTTGATTAAAAAATCCAATAAAATAAAACTTTTAAGAAAAAATATAAAAAACCTTAAACTAGTAATTAATGTCTGTTTTGTAGTTAGGATTGAAATGAATGAATCATGGTTACAAAAAAAGTTACGTTAAGGTTTAAAAACAAAATGGTTTAAAAAAGGCTAAACTAAATGAAACGTTAGAAAACGGTAGCAAAGTTAAACTTGATTAGCTACCCACACCTATAGACCTATAAGAGAAAAAAAAGAGAGTGAGAATGAATCAAGGTGAGAGTTATAAAACCAGTTAAATCAATTGTTTGGGTAACGATAGCAGTAATTTGATAGAGACAACTAAGATTAAGGAAAAAATTGCTAAATAAAATGCTTAAGTCAATCAATTATAAATTTTGGTGGAGAGTGCGGAAGTGTTAAATTGAGAGAACTAATTTTAGTTTAAAACAGAATTACTTTTGGTTGCCGTTACAAAAATTTCTAACCACAACTAAGATTTTCTTTTATAAAACATTGAATGAAGTTTGTTAAGTTGCTTTGGTTGTGATATTGGTAATGTAATAGAGACAACTAATTCATATTTCTTATGTTAATACAGATAAACAAATTATTTACTAAATGAAGAGCTTAAGTTATTAAATTTAATATTTTGAAGAGAACAAGATGTTCGTTTAATTGAGGGAACGAACTTATTTTAGTTAAAAAAAAACAATATTTTTGAGTGACAATGAATAAACGTGAGTGTTCTTAGTGAAGTCCGTTAAGTTGTTTTAGTTGTAATACATATCACTAATATGATAGAGACAACTAATTCATATTTTTTATGTTAATACAGACAATAGAATAGACAATGCTAAATGAAGAACTTGAGTTAATCAGTTTAGTATTTTGTAGCAGACAAGTTGTTTGTTTAATTGAGAAAACTAATTTCAGTTTAAAACACAACATTTTTAATTGCTGTTACAAAACTATGTAAACACAACTAAGAATTCCTTCTCTAAAACAATTCAAGGATAAGAAACTAATTAAATTAGAAAAGAGCTAGAATGACAATAAGTCAAGGTGATAGCCCTTACTATAGTGTTAAGTTATTTTGGTGGTGATATCAGTAATGTGATAGAGACAACTAATTCATATTTCTTATGTTTATACACACAAACGATTGAGTTTCTAAATGAAATGTTTAGGTAACAAATTTAGTATTTTGAAGCAGACAAGTTGTTTGTTTAATTGAGAGAACTAATTTTAGTTTTAAACACAGTTCTTTAGTTGCTGTTACCAAACTTTGTAAACACAACGAAGACTTTCTTCTATAAAACATTTTAAGGATAAGAAATTAATTTAATTAGAAAAGAGCTAGAATGACAATCAGTCAAGGTGATAGCCCTTACTATAGTGTTAAATTATTTTGGTGGTGATATCAGTAATGTGGTAGAGACAACTAATTCATATTTCTTATGTTTATACAGACAAACGATGGAGTTTCTAAATGAAATGTTTAAGATAACAAATTTAGTATTTTGAAGTAGACAAGTTGTTTGTTTAATTGAGAGAACTTATTTTAGTTTAAAACACAATACTTTTGGTTGCTGTTACCAAACTTTGTAAACACAACGAAAACTTTCTTCTATAAACCATTTTAAGGATAAGAAATTGATTTAATTAGAAAAGAGCTGGAGTGACAATGAATCAACGTAATAACGGTATTGTAGTAAAGACAACTGTCCAAATTAGCATTAAGAACTGAATTATATTGAATTGATTGTTAGTTAGAATTTTATTATTTTTTTATTATTTTATTATTTCATTATTTTCTTTATTTGAATTTAT
>NC_060952.1:92103841-92106198 GCF_022045245.1 Lucilia cuprina | reverse complement strand
AAAATTGTGACGTCAGATTTATTTCCAAAATCGACAAACTTATTGTGTAATACAAAAGCATAAAGAGTGAAAAAATTACATTGTAATAATAAAAAACAAAACCAAAAATCAAAGAGTTTAAATGTGACAAAAAAAAAAAAACCACCACCATCGATCATCAATAAATATTAAGCAACAATAACAAACATACATTACAGTTAGCGGTGATATTCCTACTCTCTTAATTGTTCTCAATAAAGTGTGAAAAGAAAATAAAGAACAAAAGGAAAAAAAACGCACAGTGGGCTCGACGTGGAAAAATATTACTGAAAAATAAAATAATTATAAATATTCAGGAAATATTTTTGTGTGCATCTACAACAAGTGAACATCAAAATTATTAAAAATTGATGCTCAATAAAATAATTGCTGTGGAAAAATACCATATACATATTTGGAAAAATAATTTATTGGAATATTGATTGTTGCTTTTGAGTATAAATTTTGTGTGGTTTATTTGTTACTTCAAGGAGATAATTTCTCTCTTTATGCATGTATAAATGAGCACAGTGGTCACAGTGAAACAAAATAAATAAAAAAAAAAAAAAAAAGTCTGATCATATAAAAATA
The DNA here is from genome assembly GCF_022045245.1 of Lucilia cuprina. Taxonomy (NCBI): domain Eukaryota; kingdom Metazoa; phylum Arthropoda; class Insecta; order Diptera; family Calliphoridae; genus Lucilia; species Lucilia cuprina. Next base: position 92,105,589 of record NC_060952.1, on the reverse strand, counting down.
AAATCTTATTATATTAGAAGAAAATTTTTGATAATTTTTTGCACTTCTTCATATAAATAATTTTTTTGGTACCTGGCAATTTGTGATAAACGGAAAATTTTGTTTATAGAAATTAAAGCGAATTAAAAATAAATTTTTGAAAATTTTTTTTTGGAATGCAAATTGTCGCTTAATTAAAATTTTCGCTTGGCAATTGGTGATAAATTTAAAATAATAAAAAAAATTAATATTGTGGCAATAAAAATAGTAAAATCATAAATTTAATAAAATAATTTTTTTAAAGAAAAGTTGCTCTTGCTATTCCACTGTGAATAAATGTTACAGTGACGCTTGTTGTTAAATGGAAAGTTCAGTACAGTGGTTTTAGTGTAAAATTTTATTGGCAAAAAACAAAATTATATTTTTTTTTCAAAAAATTAAAAATTTATATTACGCAATCTCTCGCTTATTATACACACCTGCACAGTGATTAAAACTAAAATCGGTTAAAAAAAAAAAAAATAATTCTAAATCAAAATTATAAGCAATCGCATGCTTTAAAGAAAAATTAAATAAAAATTAAAATTTTACGGAAAAATTTGCGGCAATTGATAAAGAAAAATTTCTTCGATTTGAAATAAATCAAGAAATAATTAATAATCGGCTTAATAAAAAAAATCATTATAATTTACAATTTTGCGGATTTTACGGCAAGTAATAAGGAAATTACAATATTTTATGAAAATTTAATCAATATTCAAAAAATATTTACGCTTTACATTTGGGAAAATTATCGAACTCGACGATAATTAATCAAATCTATACAAAACTTTGGAAAAAATTTTAACTTAATTTTGCTTGTATCTATCTGAGAATTAATCCAAATTTCAAAGGATTTCTCTATTTTCGGTCCAAATTACAAAGGATCTCTAAATTTCGGTCCAAATTACAAAGGATCTCTCAATTTCTATTCAAATTACTCTCTCCATCCAAATTACAAAGGATTTCGCTCTTACTCAATCCGAATTACAAAGGATTTACTCTCTCAATCCAAATTACAAAGGATTTCGCTCTTACTCAATCCGAATTATAAAGGATTTATCTCTCTCAATCCAAATTACAAAGGATTTCGCTCTAACTCCATCCAAATTAAAATAGATTTCTCTATTTTCGATAGAAACTACAAAAGATTTCTCGACTTTGGTCAAAATTTTATTCTTTATCAATCCCAATTACAAAGGATTCTTCTTTAATCTCTTTCTAATTACAAAGAAGTTCTCTGAAAGTTCATTGAAGACTACAAAGCTTATCAATTTTTTTTCATATAACAAATTAAAATGACTTCTCTAAATACGCGATTTGCATTTGATGCCAAAAACTTAATTTCATTTTGTAAAAAATGCGATAGCCAAGATATTTTAACCCAATCTGAGGCACTTATAGATGTAAAACTAAAAGATTTAGATACTCGATGGAGTAAAGTAGAAAAGTCATATGAAGATTTGATGCTTTCCGATCAAAGTGAAGAAGTTAAAGCCACAGCTCAAGAGCAATACGATTCATGTGTTGACATGTATTATTTAACCGTATCGAAACTTCTTGATGTGATAAAAACGTCAAGGGATAGCATTGCTCGCGTTAGCATGGATTCAGCCCCATTAAACACATCTAATGATCGGATAAGTACAGGTCTTAAATTGCCCCCATGCGATACTCAAATTTTTTCAGGAGGTTATGAGGACTGGCCGGCATTTCGTGATATGTTCACG
>NC_060952.1:92096543-92103741 GCF_022045245.1 Lucilia cuprina | reverse complement strand
TTCTCTTTTTCCCCACACGCTACAACTAAACTTTATAATTTCTCATTCCTTGAGAAATTATAAAGTCCTTTACATCTATTAATCCTTTCCGAGGATTAATATATTCAACAACTAATTCGTATTTTACATACATATTAATACAGATAAACAAATAAGTTGCTAAATGAAGTGCTTAAGTTAATTGATTTAGTATATATAACTGATCTAGAAGCTGTTCCATCCTTAGCTCCATTAGAGAGTAGACATTCAGATAGAGTTGCTTGTGAGATCAGTAATGTGCTGGAGACAACTAATTCTTTGTGTTTAAGTTGATCAATTAAGTATTTTGGTGGAGATAATAGTATTTTTTAATTGTAAAGAACAATTTTAGTTGTATTCTAAAAACTTTAAATTTTCTTTAAAAATAAACATTTTAATGACGTCTGTCCTTTCAGAAAATCAAGTATTTTAATTAAACAGTTTGGGAAGTATTTTCGAAACTTAGCTAAACCTATAACAGATCTACTGGAACCGTTTTCTAGCTCCATTAAAAAGGATAGAGAGACAATGAATCAATGTGAGATCTTATCTATTGGAAACGCTTATTTGCTGTATTAGAGAGGAGAGGAAGAGAGAAAGAACCAAGATGAGATCCATAAAAGAAGCTTGATGAGTTGTTTTAGTTGCAATAACTATAATGTGGTGGAGACAACTAACACTATTAGTATTGATGTTTACACAGACAAACGAATAAGTTATTAAATGAATGTTTCAGTAAATTAAAGTATTTTAGTTGAAACAAGAGATTTGTTAAGTTCTCAATCAATTTTCGTCCAACACTAAAAACTTTTAGTTGCTATAACAAATCTTTGTTAAAACAACTAAGATTTCTTTATAAAATCAAATATTCTATTGAAGAAGTACTTTCTTAACTTATCCTAAACTATAACAGATCTACTGGAACCGCTCGTAAGCTTCATTATTTCTATATATTTCATATTTTTTAACTCCAACAGGGCTGTCAGTGCGTATATTTTTGTTAATAAGTTTCACTATCATTTGTTATTGTATTATGAATAAATAAGCATGTTTTAATATTCATGCGTTTTCAGTTGACATTTTTTTTTTGCTGAATGCATTTAAAATATCACAACCCCTCCTCCTCAACCTCATTGCCCGCTCAATGCCAATGACAATACAAAACGCTCGTAATATGCAGTCATAAATAAATAAACAAATTCGATAAAATAAATAATAACAAAACATGAAACCAAATATGAATAAATAATAAAAAAAAACAAAAATATTGAAGTTTCACGTTTAACAAAACAGGGGACTCTAAACAAAAGAGCTAAAACCCTCAAAACGAGGTCCTCCTTTTTGGGCCTTAAAAAGCAACAATTATTTAGTAAAATCTGGTAATTTTAAATTTTTATATTTTTTGTGGAAAAAAATTGTGTTTTATTTGAAGTTTTTACTGTTTTGTTGCCCATTTTTTTTTTTTTGCTTTCTTATGCAGTTTATTTTTTCAAGTTTTATTTTATTTTTACTTTTCGCTTTCAATCGATATGATGTGTATGAAAACCATATTCATATTTTTTTCGTTATAAAATTGAATTATTATAGAGCAGGAGAGTTGAAAACAGCGTCTTAAAAGTATTACAACTTCAGGTTAAAGTTTTTGTCACTAAAATCTAAAATTTTTTAATATTTAAAATCTTACAAAATCAACCTCAACATGTTTTTCTATTAATTCCTTAAAAATGTTGTACTTTTCTTTATAAAATCCAATCAAAATTACATACCTTTCCAACCCAGTTAAAATAATTTTATTACTTTTAAAGCAGCGAAAGACACACTGCTGCATCAGTGCTGTCTGCAGTTAAATGTGTTAAATGACCTTAAAACTTTTATCTTCATACTTTTCAAGTTGTATTCATTTAGGTGCAAGTTACGAGTTATCATATTACCAGTTCATATTAAGTGCTGTAATGTTGGTTTCATTTTCATTTACTTATTTTGCGCAAAAAAAAATAATTATTAATAAAATTATTAATAAATTGTTATTAACTGCTGATATTTTAACCAGTTTTTTTCTTTGTAACCCTTATTTAAAATTTTTTAACGTTTATTGACTTACTTTATGTATTGTGTGTCTGATTTTAAATATCAGCAAAGCTGTGATTTATTAAATGTTTTCTTTTCTTTTTTGAGACAGCAGGAAGGAATGTTTCTTCTTTTATTAGTTTAAGGTGTTGGGAAGACACAAGTTATCGACATCGTCTTGTTATAAAGTTTATAAAATATGGAAATTTAATTGTTGATAATTACCTAGAACGAAAGAAGGAATAAAAAATTTATGTTACAATTTTTTTTTAAATTATTTATTATTTATAAAGTGTAATTATTTATTAAGAAAAACATTACTAAAAGAGAACTGAAATAGAACTTGCTTTGAACTAGAACTGAACTAGAACTGAACTAGAACTGAACTAGAACTGAACTAGAACTGAACTAGAACTGAACTAGAACTGAACTAGAACTGAACTAGAACTGAACTAGAACTGAACTAGAACTGAACTAGAACTGAACTAGAACTGAACTAGAACTGAACTAGAACTGAACTAGAACTGAACTAGAACTGAACTAGAACTGAACTAGAACTGAACTAGAACTGAACTAGAACTGAACTAGAACTGAACTAGAACTGAACTAGAACTGAACTAGAACTGAACTAGAACTGAACTAGAACTGAACTAGAACTGAACTAGAACTGAACTAGAACTGAACTAGAACTGAACTAGAACTGAACTAGAACTGAACTAGAACTGAACTAGAACTGAACTAGAACTGAACTAGAACTGAACTAGAACTGAACTAGAACTGAACTAGAACTGAACTAAAACTGAACTAGAACTGAACTAGAACTGAACTAGAACTGAACTAGAACTGAACTAGAACTGAACTAGAACTGAACTAGAACTGAACTAGAACTGAACTAGAACTGAACTAGAACTGAACTAGAACTGAACTAGAACTGAACTAGAACTGAACTAGAACTGAACTAGAACTGAACTAGAACTGAACTAGAACTGAACTAGAACTGAACTAGAACTGAACTAGAACTGAACTAGAACTAAACTAAAATTAAACAAGTAAGAGTTCTATATTCGGCTGTGCCGAATCTTATATACCCTTCACCATGATGTGTTTAAAGCCTTTTGTACCTTTTGAAGAACGAAAAAGTACCAAAAAGTCCCCATCTATGGGTCCTCAGTTAATCCGGGCCATACAAACTTAATTACATGTTCCTAGGTTCAATATTGTAGAAATTGTAAAAAGTACCTTTTGAAGAACGAAAAAGTACCAAGAAGTCCCCTTTTACTGGTTCTCACTTAATCCGGGATATACGAACTTAATAACATGTTTCTAGGTTCAATATTATAGAAATTTCAAAAAGTACATTTTGAAGAATGAAAAAGTACCAAAAAGTACCCTTTCATGGGTCCTCACTTAATCCTGGCCATACATACTTAATTACATGTTTCTAGGTTTAATATCGTAGAAATTGCAAAAAGTACCTTTTGAAGAACGAAAAAGTACCAACAAGTCCCCTTTTATGGGTCCTTACATAATCCGGGCCATACATACATAATTACATGTTTCTAGGTTTAATATCGTAGAAATTGCAAAAAGTACCTTTTGAAAAACGAAAAAGTACCAAAAAGTCCCCTTGTATGGGTCCTCACTTAATCCGGGCCATACATACTTAATTACATGTTTCTAGGTTCAATATTGTAGAAATTGCAAAAAGTACCTTTTGAAGAACGAAAAAGTACCAAAAAGTCCCCTTTTATGGGTCCTCACTTAATCCGGGCCATACATACTTAATTACATGTTTCTAGGTTCAATATTGTAGAAATTGCAAAAAGTACCTTTTGAACAACGAAAAAGTCCCCTTTTATGGGTTCTCACCTAATCCGGGCTCTACATACTTAATTTCATGGTTCTAGGTTCAATATTATAGAAAATTCAAAAAGTACCTTTGAAAAACGAAAAAGTACCAAAAAATCCCCTTTTATGGGTTCTCACCTAATCCGGGCTCTACATACTTAATTTCATGGTTCTAGGTTCAATATTATAGAAAATTCAAAAAGTACCTTTTGAAAAACGAAAAAGTACCAAAAAATCCCCTTTTATGGATTCTAACTTAAGCCAGACTCCACATACTTAATTTCATGTTTCTAGCCAATAACAAAACATTAGTGCTGCTCTCGCTCTGCTACTCTTGCTCTGCTGCTCTTGCTCTGCAGCTCTTGCTCTGCTTTGCTTTTATAAACAAATTACAATAACAATATTTACCGTATTGTTATGTATTTTGTTTTTGTTTTTTGCAGTTTCTGTCTGAGCATGAATAAAAAATCTAAATTTTATATGAAATTTTCAGAGGTTGTCTCGGTTTTTTGCTCATATCTCCGTTATTTATGGACCGATTTTGCTGATTTTAAATAGCGTTCTTGCCGGTCGTATGTCTGATAGAATTATGGAAGATTCGGATCTCGCAGATATCTGGGGTCTTCTAAAAACTGATTTCAACAAACATACAGACAGACAGACGGACAGACAGACAGACAGACGGACATGGCTTAATCATCTCCGCTACCAGAATATATATACTTTATAGGGTCGGAAAATCATATTATAGAAATTACAAACGGAATGACAAACTTATATATACCCTTCTCACGAAGGTGAAGGGTATAACTAGAAATGAACTAGAACTAAACTAGAACCGAACTAGAGCTAAACTAGAAGTAAACTAACACTGAACTAGAACTAAACTAGTACTAGAACTAAAGTAGAACTGAAGTAGAACTGAACTAGAACTAAACTTGAACCAAACTAGAGCTAAACTAGATCTAAACTAACACTGAACTAGAAATAAACTAGTACTAGAACTGAACTAGAACTGAACTAGAACAGAACTAGAACTGAACTAGAACTGAACTAGAACTGAACTAGAACTGAACTAGAACTGAACTAGAACTGAACTAGAACTGAACTAGAACTGAACTAGAACTGAACTAGAACTGAACTAGAACTGAACTAGAACTGAACTAGAACTGAACTAGAACTGAACTAGAACTGAACTAGAACTGAACTGAACTAAAACTCAACTACAACTGAACTAGAACCAAACTAGAACTGAACTAGAACTGAACTAGAACAGAACTAAAACTGAACTAGAACTAATCTAAAACTTAAGAGAACTACAACTTAATTGTATACAATTTTTCAAAAATGTCTTTAATATATTTTTGGTTTTTAATAATTTTTAGCCAATTAAACACACCTTGGAAACTTATCTTCTTTGCAAAAAAAATCCCCAAAAACTCTACTCCATCATCATCCATTATCTATTTGAAAAAGCAATCTTAATTAGAAAGTGCTTCCTTTTGGGCCAAACAACAATTTTATTGAAATTAGAGTGTGTATGTTCCGGACTTATGGTGTCTTTACTGTTAATTACAACTTTCAGTTTAGGGCATAATAGATTTTTTGTTTTGTTTTGTTAGCCATATTAAATAAAAACTTAAGTTTTTGACCAAAAAATAAAAGTAGAGTAAAAAAATATATCCTTAGAGATTTTGACCTTAATAACAAACAAAGCTAAATGTAAGAAAAAAGTTTGTTTAGCAACAAATACAAGTTGTATGACTCCCACACTCCACGTCCTACAATTACTAATATCTAGGTAAGTAAGTAGTGAAGTAATATCTTGCTAGCGTGTTTATTTTCTAGCTTACCTTTCCAACCACCTTAAGCCGTTTGTGAGTGCTTTTGGGGGATTTTTTTGTTGTCTTTGTGTGGAGATAAGGTTTATTATAAGATTTTTTATGTTTATCTAGGTATTGCAGAGTATTGTTTGTATATTTTTATTATTAAGTGGGTTGATTTTTGTGGCCAGATTGTTTAGGTAATTAAAAAAAAACAAACTCCAGGATATAGAGGTGTTTTGTATGCCACAAATTTCGCAATTAAATGTTACACAAGTCAATGATTTTTATGGCTTATTGCTACTACTTTCATAATATATATTTTTTTATTGGTTCAACATATGTTTTTAATAAAATGGTAAAGTAAAGGGTTAAAAAAAGAAATAATATTAGTTATAAAAATAATGAAAATGTTATGTTTTAAAAGACTTAAATTTTTTATAAAATTTCAAATAATTTTATTATTATTTTTTTTTAAGAAAGCAAAATATATTTAATCCTTCTGTAGCATACAATATAATTGAACAAAGGAAACAAAAGTTATATAAAGACATTTATACTTTTAGGGCTTTTTTACGAAAAATTAAAAAAAATGTATATTTTATTATTTTACTACTAATTAAATATATTTAAAAACAATAAAATTTTTTACGAACTGAGTTATAACTGAACTAGGACTCACCTAAAACTGAACTAGGTCTGAACTAGGATTGAACTAAGACTGAACTAGAATTGAACTAGAACTGAACCAAAACTAAACTAGAACTAAACTGGAACCGAACTAGAATTAAACTAAAACTGAACTAGAACTAAATTAGAACCGGACTAGAACTAAACTAGAATTAAACTAGAACAAAACTAACACTGAACTAGAAATAAACTAGAACTAAACTAGCACTGAACTAGAACTAAACTAGAACTAAAACAGAACTAAACTAGAACTAAACTAGAGCCGATCTAGAACTGAACTAGAACTAGAACTGAACTAGAACTGAACTAGAACTGAACTAGAACTGAACTAGAACTGAACTAGAACTGAACTAGAACTGAACTAGAACTGAACTAGAACTGAACTAGAACTGAACTAGAACTGAACTAGAACTGAACTAGAACTGAACTAGAACTGAACTAGAACTGAACTAGAACTGAACTAGAACTGAACTAGAATTGAACTAGAACTGAACTAGAACTGAACTAGAACTGAAATAGAACTGAACTAGAACTGAAATAGAACAAAACTAACACTGAACTAGAAATAAACTAGAACTAAACTAGCACTGAACTAGAACTAAACTAGAATTAAAACAGAACTAAACTAGAACTAAACTAGAGCCGACCTAGAACTGAACTAGAACTGAACTAGAACTGAACTAGAACTGAACTAGAATTGAACTAGAACTGAACTAGAACTGAACTAGAACTGAACTAGAACTGAACTAGAA
>NC_060952.1:92094947-92096443 GCF_022045245.1 Lucilia cuprina | reverse complement strand
GATAGATAGATAGATAGATAGGTAGATAGATAGATAGATAGATAGATAGATAGATAGATAGATAGATAGATACATAGATAGATAGATAGATAGATAGATAGATAGATAAATAGTTAGTTAATTAGGAAGTTAGTTAGTTATGTTTCTTTGGAATTTATTGTGCGCCTCACAAATTAACTTCTTCATAATTTTTCGCTAGAGGGACCAAGCCTTCATTACCTTTCTATAATCAGTGCAGTTACTACTTATAAATATCTCTTTTTTTAATTTTTCTTAAAAATTAATATTCAATATTTTATAATTTCAATTTATCTATGGCACCATTAATTTTACAAACAAAATTTTGTTCACCTACATATAGCATTACTTAATATGTTTCGCTTTTGGTTTTTTTTCGCTTTTTTTTTAAATCTCCATCTAATCAATTTTCAAATCAATTGAAAGAAAAACATTTGTTTCAAAAACATCAAAATAATATTAAGGTTGTTTTCTTAAGATTTGTGTTTTTCGAACGATTTTGACAAAAACTAAGTGACACTTACCATCAAGAAGCAACAGCAACAACAACTACAGAGCAATGACAGCCAACAGGCAATATATCATTTTTAATACTAGATAGATATTAGAAATACATATTAATACTTTTATACATTTATACATACATTTATTCTCAAACTAAATTTAGCTACATACAAATGTATTTATGTATACGACAAAATTATTTGTCACGTACTGTACTAAATCACCTCTTAATTTTTTTTAATTCTTCGTTGTTGATTTTTTTTCTTCGTTACCTTCCATCATTAACATGCAACGTTCTGGTCTATTTCATTTGCTATCTTTCCCTCACTTCCCCTTATGATGATAAAAATGTTGTTATTTTTGTTTTATTTTAAATAAAATAAATTTGCAACAGTTGCTGTCAATATTTAAACGATTTCAAGCAAATCATCAATATTTTCTCTTTAAAATTTTATATATATATTTTTGTCGTCAATGCCTCAAGAAAAATCATTGATTTCCTGTCACCAATCTTAATAAAGTCAACAGAAATATCTTTTAAATAAAATTCATGATATATTTTATACAATATTTTTATCTTCGTTGTTGGCACTTGTTTTTTTTTGAATGAATTTTTTAAGGCAAAATTTATTAACAAGTAAATTAATTAAATTTAAATAGATAGATAGATAGATAGATAGATAGATAGATAGATAGATAGATAGATCGATAGATCGATAGATCGATAGATAGATAGATAGATAGATAGATCGATAGATAGATAGATAGATAGATAGATAGATAGATAGATAGATAGATAGATAGATAGATAGATCGATAGATAGATAGATCGATAGATAGACAGACAGACAGATAGACAGATAGACAGATAGACAGATAGATAGATAGATAGATAGATAGATAAATAGATAGATAGATAGATAGATAGATAGATAGATAGATAGATAGATAGATAGATAGATAGATAGATAGAT
>NC_060952.1:92057635-92094847 GCF_022045245.1 Lucilia cuprina | reverse complement strand
GTCTAGTCTATAGTCTAGTCTATAGTCTAGTCTATAGTCTAGTCTATAGTCTAGTCTATAGTCTAGTCTATAGTCTAGTCTATAGTCTAGTATATAGTCCAGTCTATAATCTATGGTATTGTCTATAGCGTTGTAATTTAAATTGTCTATTTTTAATCACAATAAACTTAAATTATGAAATATGTCAAAAAACACAAATTTATTTTTCAATAAGTCAAACATTATGTCATAATATCTATGACATTTTTAAAATCATAAAACAATCATTTTAAATAACAACAAACAACAATAATGTATACAAAATGACCTGATTTAGTATAAATAATAAATCTATAATTAAGAAAATGTAAAGAAACATTTTTTAGATTATTACCATCAAATATTTATTTCCGGTTATAATAAAGTTTTTTTTTTTTTGCTTTTTGCAATTTGAATTTTGAAAAATTGAAAATGTCAAATAGAAAACAAAACAGAAGAAGATTTGTTGTAAATATATTTGGTTGTTGTAATTATAGCAATGGAAAAACATGAAATACCAGCAATCTTTGCCTGATAGATGTAGATGTTTTTTTTGAAAAGTTTGTTGCAAATTTACCAACAATACTGCAATGTAATGGACTTTAACGGACTGACTGCAATCTAAATCAGACAACAAGCAAACAACAACAAAAAAATTACAATAGAGGTAGGAGTAGCACAAATAGACCGAAATATTACACAAAAAACATGTAAATGACTTTTATGTTTTTTTTTTTTTTGAGAATGAATGAAAAACAACTATAACATTTACTACACATTAGATCTTAATGTGGAGTATTCTCTAATGATTTCAAACAGTAGACACTTCTACAAACATAAACTGCAACACTTGCAATTTAAGGCCAAAATGGTAAAACACACCAAACTTTTTTTTTTAACTTTTTAGTGGCTAAAGGCTGGAGATGTTACACAACTGAGGCAGTTTGCCAAACAAAAGCTCAATATAGAGAAGATTTTTTCATAATAATTATAATTAAGGTATTTTGATATGAAACAGTTACAAAATTGAGATTTTAAAATTGCTGTAAAATTCTGCACAAACTCTTTTTTTTACTTTTATGGCAAACTATATAGTTTGGACATTGACCTTATCGAAACTGCAAAACATATCGGGATTTAATGTATATCTATCTATCTATCTATCTATCTATCTATCTATCTATCTATCTATCTATCTATCTATCTATCTATCTATCTATCTATCTATCTATCTATCTATCTATCTATCTATCTATCTATCTATTTACCTATTTACCTATTTACCTATTTACCTATTTACCTATCTACCTATCTACCTACCTACCTATCTACCTATCTATCTATCTATCTATCTATCTATCTATCTAATTGTAAACGTTTGAAAATATTTGTCATATAATTACTTTTATATCGAATCACCAATACCCGCATAATCATTCTCCCCTTTACACATACATACGTACAAGTACATACTCTATGTGACATTTAGTTTTGTTATTTTTTTCTCTAGTAAATATACAGGTATTCTCTACTCATATGTAACGAATTAACAACAACTGTTTGTCTGTCCATCTGTACTACTGTCCGTCCGTCTTTCTTTTATACAAAAGAAATTTAAACAAAAAAAGTTGCATGTGAAAACGTTTGCATTTTAATTTAAATTGTATAGTAGTTTTTTCGAATTTTATCGGAATGAATGAATAAATGTTGCATGTACATGCAGTTATTGTTGTAGTTGTTGTTATTGCTACTGCATCGTTTACAACTACTTTATTTATATTGCAAAAAAAGAAAAAAACGGTTGTCGTCGTAAGTGGTTTGTTTCAATACCCGTTAGATCGTGAAAACTAGTGGACAATTGAATGCTAACAATATAAACATATAGTCTGCAATTAATTTACCTATTTACTTTTCAGATTACCTGGTGTCACTAAAGTGGTAATAACCTTTTAAGTATCAATAAATTTTATATGTTAAGAATGTCTAAGCATTTCAAAAGTTTTACCTGATGGTCTTTTTAAAACTACTGGGTATATGTATATAATTTACGGACATTTAGTTACTCAATTTGTGGAAAATTTACAACAAGTTTGATTACAATTTTATTTTGTTTTTCTTTTTTTAAAAACGAAATTTTTTATATACAATGAAAAATATATTTAAAATATTTTAGTTTGTTTATTTATGTATTTATTTGTTATTGCTGCTGTTGTTTTCCCAACAAACTATATAAATTTATAGGGGTCAAAGAAAAAAGTTTTTGTTTTTATTTGAACACTTTTACAAAAATCACAAAAAAAGATTTTTGTTTTAAAACAAATTTGTTTAAATAAAACTGAAAAACTTATTAAATAGTTTTTTTTTCTTTCTCGAGAAACCAAAAGAAATTGATATAGAATTTGACGTAAATTAGTTCTGTAGTTTAAAAATGTATTTTTTTTGATTTGCTTGTGTAAATATTTGCAAAAAATTTAAAAACTTTATTAATATTTTTTTAATATTTTTACAGATTTTATAAAAATTTCAAAATAATTATTAATATTAAAAAAATTAAAATATTTTTTCACTTTTAGATAAAAGACGTAATAAGCTATCGAATTTAAATAAAATTAATCAAAAAAGATGTTTTAAAATTATTCAACGCTGTTAGCAAATTCACACCAAAGTGTTTTTAATTTTTCAATAACATCCGTTGTCAAAGTATGAAGGGATGTTTCTCAAATCAATGACATAAAAAATATAATGTGTTAGCAAAGTGATAATGCTGTGTTTTTAAAGGGATAACGATGCGTTAACGAAATGACAATGATGCATTGCCGAAATGGTACAAAACGTAATCGAAATTACAATAATGTGTAGTTTCAATGAAAACGAAGCGACACAACACTTCCGTTGTCTAAATATTAACAAACAGGGTAAGTCAGCCGCAGATCCAGCTCGAGTGTTTCGGAAACTTTTGAAAAGTTTTACCCCCTACCCCCCGTAGGTCCGAGCCTGTAGTAAGCTCACTTTTGACATTAGAATTGTATCAGTATTTAATGCAACCAAAGAATGGTAAGTCAGCCGCGGATCCAACTCCAGTGTTTCGGAAACTTTTGAAAAGTTTTACCCCCTCCCCCCGGTAGATCCGCGCCTGTGGTGAGCTCACTTTTGACATTGAAATTGTATCAGTATTTATGCAACCAAAGGATGGTAAGTCAGCCGCAGATCCAGCACGAGTGTTTCACGCTGTACTTACCAAATTCTCACCGAAGTATTAATAATTTTCAATAACATCCGTTGACAAAGTATGAACGAATATTTCCAAAATTAATGACATAAATAACCTAAAAACCTCTGTTCTTAAAAGGATAACGCTGCGTTGACGAAATGATAACGATGCATTGACGAATTAACAAAAATAAAAACGTAATAGGACTTAAAGTAATGTGTTGTTTTAATGAAAACAATGCGTTGTCAAAATGATAACTAAGTGTTATCATAGACAACACTTCCGTTGTCTAAATACTTACAAACATGATAACTCAGCCGCGGATCCAGCTTGAGTGTTTTGGAAACTTTTGAAAATTTTTACCCCTCCGCGCCTGGATACGCGGTAAGCTTACTTTTGACAACGGATGGTATCAGTTTCGGTACTTTTCTAGTGGGTTTCCCCTCGAATTTCGTATGGAAATTTTGTTTTATAAACCGTTCATAAAATAAAATGTTGTTGTTGTTGTAACTGCTCGACTCTGGCCGATAGTTCTTTCCTGGAGAAAAAAACTTTCGGTTGATACAGCTGTCGCTGGGTTGACAATCTTTAGCCGAGTATGACTCGGGTCGTTCCGGAGCGAAGATCCAATTGTCGTGGGAACACAAATGCAATGTTGTTTATGATTGGTTTTAGTCTGTATTGAAACCAATCCTAATATTCGAGATGCCACTGTGTGTAACAGCATTTTAAATAATGTATTACTACTAGAGAGAGAAAAACACAAATATAATGGTATAAATATAAATAAAATTGCATTTTAATAAATAAATAAACAATTTTCCTTGGCTTTTTATAGGAAAAAAAATTATATTTAAAAAAATACATTTGCAAATTCACACGCTCACTTACTTAGTACACAAACCCAGCAAAAACTTGCATTGGAAAGGAATGCAAAAAAAGAAACTAAACTTCTTATTGATTACAATTTAAAGTCATTATTATAAGACGTTGATGACTTTGCAACAAATACTTACTTACGAACGCTTACAAATAATCACTTATATAAGTAGTTGTAGTAAGTTGAAGTCAAAAGTAAGTAATTATGTATGTTTAAGCCTCAACCAAGTTTTTGCTTGGTATGTTTACCCAAACACATGTTGTCTATCTCACAAATACATACATATTTATTGACATTTCAGTGACAATCGATTTGCGTGCAACTTGAAAATGTAACGAAAACAAAGAAGAAGAGTTATATATATTATTTTGATGCAACCACGACAGAATTATATTGAATGAATTGAAATCATGTCATACCAACTTAAACCACAAAATTTGAAACATTGTCAAAACCGATATTTGTTTATTGATACAAAATATTTAATGGTAAAAGTGGTATCAGAGCGAAAATTAGTGTGAGGTGGCTAAGGAAAGGGCTGAGAAAAAACAAGTATGTTTCAAATTTGTCTACTCAATTGGCTTGTTTTTATGTCATTTAGTTTTCAAACATAATATTTTTGACATTATTGTAAAGTAATTTGAAGGAAAGTAAAATAAAATGAAGGCTAGCGTGCAAACAAGGTTTGCAAGATCACACAGACGGAAGGACAGATGGGCGGACAGACAGACGGGGATACAGTTGTATGGGGGAAAGGTGAAATAATAAAACGATTTCAAACATTTTCAATAGGCTTTGTCATGGAACGAGTATGTGCAAAATTCCATCAAACTATCTTAAGAATTGTGACCTTTAGCTTTAGGTTTGCAATATCACACAGACGAAAGGACAGACAGGCGGACAGACAGACGGACATAGCGGAATCGACTTACAATCAGTGGGCGTACTTAAAAACTTTTAAATTCGATTTTAAATATTTTAACTTTTAAAACACATTAAAAGCACTTTAACAGTTTATCATTTACTAAATGCATTAATTTCACAATTTCCCTTTATGTTTTTCCAAGATTTTTATTCGGTTTTTGTTTTTCACTCTAAAAAAAAAGAAACTTAATAACATTTTAATTTATATTTAACACTTGTGAAAACCTAGTGTTTTTCACATAATTTCTACGTGTTTTTCTTTTTCTTATATCACAGAAATAAATAAATTTTATTAATGTTTATAAAAACCTTTAATAGCTTCATTTTACTTTAGCTTTAGCTGTAAAAAAGTAACATAGCAAAAACAGTGACTGCTATTAAAGCAGCTGTTGCAGTCAGCAAAATATTTGCTGTGTTATAAAAAAACAACTACACAGCTTCTTTTGCCCGCAAAAGACGATTAAAGCTAATTGTGAAGTACTTTGTTTTTTATTTTCAAACGAAGTTGTATTTTTTGGTTATAGCCCAGCTGGTGGTCCTGGGTAGCATAAACAGACTACATGAAACATTGGATTTAAATTTTTTTTGTAAAATTGTTGCATAAATGCAGAATTTTATCATATACATATATGAAAATGGGACCATATATACATATGTCTATAGTCTGGACTATAAAGAAGTCTTTAGACTGCACTATAAAAAAGTCTATAGACAGCACTATAGAGAATTCCAGTCTGGACTGTCGCGGAGTCTACAATCAGGACTATGGAGAAGTCTATAGTCTGGACTATAGAGAAGTCTATAGTCTGGGTTATAGAGAACTCTATAGTCTGTACTATAGAGAATTCTATAGTCTGGAATATGGAGAAGTCTTCAGTTTTGACTATAGAGAAGTCTATAGTCTGGACTATAGATCAGTCTATAGTCTGGACTATAGATCAGTCTATAGTCTAGACTATAGATCAGTCTATAGTCTAGACTATAGATCAGTCTATAGTCTAGACTATAGATCAGTCTATAGTCTCGACTATAGATCAGTCTATAGTCTCGACTATAGATCAGTCTATAGTCTCGACTATAGATCAGTCTATAGTCTCGACTATAGATCAGTCTATAGTCGCTCTATAGTCTAGACTACATATCAACCTTTGATCCAATTTCTATTGTAGTCTATAGATCACTTTATAGTCTGGACTATACATCAGTCTATAATCGAAACTATAAATTAGTCTATATTGTGAACTATAAATCTGTCTATAGTCTTAACTATAGGTCAGTCTATAGCCCGTCCATAGTCTGACAATTTATCAATTTATAGTTTCAACTATAGACCAGTCTGGACTATAGCTCCGCCCATAGTCTGGACTAAGTTTAGAATATAGATCAGCCTTGAATTCTTTCAAATATTTTAATTGTAGCTCTGTCTTCGAGTCTGTGTATATATTGCGAAATTCTCTAACTCAGATTTTATTTTCTTGTTATTTTTTCTTCTTTTTTGTAACTTTGGCCTGTTTTTCTAAAGTGTTTAATTTCATAAAAATGCAATAAAATATTAAACAAACCGAATGTAGTATCAGGAGTTTTGCCTGAAACAAATGTGGGCAGCGGAAGCCGGTTTTTTTCTGCAGTCATATGAACTATAAAATGGAAAATACAACACAATAATACCATTAATTTATACGATTTATATACAAATGTTTGTATGTATAAATGTAAGTAAGTAAGTTAGTTGCAACCCATTGCTGTAAATGTTGTGGCAAGTTGGCTAAAAGTAGTCACAACTACACAGAAGAAACCCCACGTGAAAATATTTCAAAACCAGACTTTTTAGCAGCAAAAAAAAGGAATGCTGCTGTTGTTGTTGTAGTTGCTGTTGTTGTTGTCTTTACACTAGGTGGTACTTGCTCTTAAAATGTTAAACACAGATACAATTAAATACACATTTTTTAAACTATATAGTAGTAATACATAAAAAGTATTTCTGTGTTTTTGTAATGTAGTTGAGTTGTAGTGTTTTAGAAATAAAAGTGAAGTTGAACTGGTTATATATGTAGTTAAATAGAAGTAGTTTTACAAACCTACTTATCTTAGCTAGTTTGCTACTAGTTTTATATTTGTAATATTTGTTGCTTTCTTACAGCTTTAAGTTTTTCACTTCAATACGTAATTATGTGAAAGTGAAATGTATAATAAATATTCAGTAAATTTTCCTAAAAAAAAAAACAAACCAATGAAAATTTCCCCATTGTTAAGAGAAGAAAACAAGGTGAATTATCTTTCAACAGAAAATAAAGTTGTCAAGAGTTAAAACAAAAGATATAAATCCCATTAGGAAATTCAAGTTGTAATTGTAATTATTAATTTAAATTAAACTGAATTAAAAAAGCTTATTAAAAAAGCAAATGAAGTTGGGCTAACTTCATATAAAGACAAGAGAAAGTGTTAGGTATGTTTAGAGTCCCACCCTGCACGAGGTATCTCAGCCGATCCTCAGCAAATATAAAGTAGATGTTCGATAAAACTTCGTTGTATCCGTAACGCTAGTATGACAGTACGTATTCTGAGTGGACACACAGGATTACTAGCTCATCTATGCAAAATTGGACTTGCGGATACAGACTTATGTATAGCATATGAAGATGACAGTAAAACTCTGGAGCACTGTTTTTGTCACTGCCAAGAATTCGTCAAAGTTAGATCCAAGTATCTTGGAAGTCATATAATTCCGGAAATAACATTCCTGACTAACACTGATAGGAAGATTTTTAGGAAATACGTCCAGGAAACTGAGTTTCTTAACAGTGAAAAATATTTCATTATTCACTATTTTTATTCATGATAAGGAGAGCACAACAGGTCCAATAGTGGACTAGGTGTATTTCTTCGGATTTGATATAGTATACATCCTCCTGTACCGTGACCTTTAGATGAATGTCAGTATGTTTTATAACGGTGACCATTCGAGGAATGTCCGTATGGATGGTAAGTATGTTTTATAACGGTGACCTTTAGACCACTGGGTACTGTCCGGTTATTCTCTTAGAGATGTTGCAGAATTCATCTTGAAGTCAATACGCCTAATTTCCCTAGGGAAATGTGGTCTGATGGAAAGCTTAATAAAACCGAAATTTTCAGGTTACTGCTTAAAGCACTGTAAAGGTACAGATTCGATAATAATATGTCCAGTTATACTAACCTTAGACTTTTTTAAATGTTCTTTATTTTTATATTATGCAAGACCACGCCCACTATTGCTAATCCGCCCATTTTAATCGATTACAAATAATAGATTTACGTTCGTGAGGTCAACTTCGTTGAGTTACTTTCTCTTTTAAGGCTAATGTATTTGCCGACTACTCCCGAGTAGTTTGGTACTCATATGATATAAACCATAGATCTGTTGTTGTTGTTGTAACAGGTTGGCTGTAATATGATGTTCTTCGCTGAGTAAAAAACTTTCGGTTGATACAGCTGTTGCTAAGTTGATAATCTTTGCCCGATTGAGAATCGGGTCGCACCGGAGCAGAGATCCAATTGTCGTTGGAACGCCTATTCTATTTCTAAATCTTTAATATAAAATCTCAGGCCCTCTATTCACTCTTAATGTTATGCTTGAACCAAGTTAGTATATATGGAATCAGAATAGATCATCACATGTCATTTAGTTTAGAGCCGTCTTTGTAGCAACAGATTTTTATGCATATTTTACACTAAATATTTACTCTGCATTCAGTTTTTTCAAATTCTGATTTTCGATCGGTCCAGTAGTCATTGATGTCGTATCCTATGACCTCTATTAGTCAGTTCGCCTAAAGTTTGTATGTATGCTTCAATGGAAAGAATATCTCCAGCGAATTATCTACAAACCAGCATATATATACTATGAACTTGCTGTAGTCGTTCAGTTTAGCTGCTACCGTGTAGCAACAAATTCCTAGGCATATTTACTCCATGACATATATGGGATCAGATTTTTTTAAATTTACAAACATATTCTATCAGTCAAGCCCAATGTATGTGTTTGGCACCACTTACAACCGAGAAGTATGTACTCCGAACTTCCTGTATAACTTTTAACTTAAACTTTTTCTCCAAAGAAGTACACCTACCAGATTATTGAAACAGAGGTTTCAAATGGTGTAATTATACTGAAGCCAATGAATGAGTCATAATAGAACTCAGGACCCTTTTCATGTCTATGGTTCATATATATAGAACCCAGTACCGATGTGCCTTGTTGATCAAGTTAATTTGATATTTATACCTAATTAGTCCTAAATACAGCTTTAAGTAAACCAATTGAATTCGAATCATTTTCTGAATCAATTAGATCATGTTGGTACATCGGTCCATCTATCTATCTGTCCGTCCATCCATCCGTCTATCCATCCATCCGTCCATCCATACGTCCATCCATCCTTCTATACACCTGTCCATCATTTTCTGAATCAATTAGGACATGTTAGTATATACGTCCATCCATTCATCCATCCGTTTATACATCTGTCCGTCCGTTCGTTCGTCCGTCCATCCATCCATGTAAACTTTGTAATCAAAGTACAATTCGCAATTTTGTAGATAATTCAATGAAATTTGGCTTATTAAAAATTCTAAACAGATACAGCTAATTAAGGTGTAGTACTTATAGATACTAAGTACTACTACTAACAAAAGATGTATCTATCTCTCCATATATTAGATTAGGAGAAAGATAGAAAACAAAAACTTAAATACACGTACATAGTAGTGTTCAACACATAATATTTATAACTAAATAAAGTACTAAAGTAAAAAGAAAAAAGTACTTTTTTATACTACTTTTAAGTTAAACTAAAGCTCGTTTAATTAAAGTACCTGTGAAAAAAGTTGTTAAAGGAAAACGAACAGAGTAGTTAGTAATGCAGTAAGTAAAAGTTTTACTGAAAAGTTATACATTTATTTTTGCCGCTACAAGACTAAGATTTTGTTGTTGTTATAAGTTTTGAAGTAGTTGTTGTTTAAGGAAAAATATAATAGGACATACCTATATAAGGTAGTACTAAAAAAAATCTTGATTACAAGGTTAATTGGTAAAGTTGTATGTAGTTGTTAAGTTGAGAAAAAAGAAGGAACAATACAAGGAAATTGAAATTATAATATTTTTAAAAGAAAGAAAATGTTTAAAAAATTAAAATTTATTTCAAAATTAAATAATATTTAATAAACTATATACTTTCCATAGCTATCTGTATACCCTGGCGATATGTAATGACATCGAAGGCTCCTCTAATAATAAACACACTGATACTCTTATCGAAACCTTAGACTAAATTGACTTTTTGTCGAAAAAAGTCGAAGTAGACTATTTTGTTCCTAAAAAGTTGATAACTCGACTATCGTCTGTGAAAAAAGTCGACTTTGAAAATCGAATAAGTCGAAAAGTCGAAAAAAATCGGAAAAAGTTGAAAAAAGTCGAAAATAGTCGAAAACTCGGAAAAAGTCGGAAAAAGTCGAAAATAGTCGAAAAGTCAAAAAAAATTAAAAAAGTCGAAAAAAATCGAATATAGTCGAAAAGGCGGAAAAAGTCGAAAAGTCTAAAAAAAATCAAAAATAGTCAAACAGTTGAAAATAGTTGAATTTTGAAAAAAGTCGAAAATCGTCGACAAGTCTGAATAGTCGAAAGGTCAAAAATAGTAAAAAAGTCGGAAAAAGTCGAGAATAGTCGAAAAGACAAAAATAATCGAAAAATCTAAAAAAATCGGAAAAAGTCGAAAATAGTCGAATACTCGGAAAAAGTCAAACAATGTCGGGAAAAGTCGAAAATAGTCGGAAAAAGTCAAAAATATTCCAAAAAATCGAAAAGTCGGAAAAAGTCAAAAAAAGTTAAAAAGTCGAAAAGTCTAAAATAGTCAAAAAGTCGGAAAAGTCGACTTTTTACAAAATACTAAAAGTCGAAAAGTCTAAAAGTTGACTTTTAACTAACTGAAAAAAGTTGAAAAATCAACTTTGCATAAAATGCAAAAAGTTAAAAAGGTGACTTTTAACTAAATGCAAAAAGTCGACTATTAACTAAATCCAATAAGTCGAAAAGTCGACTTTTCGTTTCAACTATAGAACCCTACCTAGACCTGTTTTCTGTAACTGGTTTAACTACATAATAAACATTACACATAGATAAGTTGAGAGATGTATGATCTAACTATCAAGCGAAGGGTGTTCGTGTTAAACCACAGGGTGGAATTTTGTCTCCTTTACTCTGGGTAACCTCGAATAATAGTCTTCTAAGAACCCTTACCGAGGAACGAGTTAGATTTGTCTGCTATATAGACGATATCGTAATAATTTTAAGAGAAAATTGTCCAAATTACTTGTGCAGATGGGCTGAATGTCGGGCTCAATCGAGAGGCCTCAATTTGAACCAGATGAAGTCTGAAATCTAAACTTTTATTAAAATGACACTAATTTCTAAGTATATTGAAACCTGTTTTCTGAGCAAGAAGATACCGGTGACCAGACGCGGGTTCAATGAGGTAGTGGACTCAATCGAGAGGCCTTAATCTGAACCAGATGAAGTCTGAAATCTGATCTTTTTATAAGAATGACATACATTTCTATGTTTATTGAAACCTGTTTTCTGGGCAAGAAGATACCGATGACCAGACGCAGATTCAATGAGGAATTGGGGGGTTTTGAAACGTAAAATTACCCCCCTAACCGGAAATTTTTGATACAAAACCTAAAAATGAAGAAAAACAAAAATAGAATATTATAGTCAAGCGAAAAATACCCGTATGAATCAGTGGCTACATAACTGAGAGTTAAAACAGACCACACACTATCGTCCAAATAATTACAACGCTACCTTCCAGGCAGAAATACAAGCTAAAAGAACGGCGATTTCTAATATCGCCCTAAGTGAAGGCAGTTAGGTCGATATCAGAAGATATCAGAGATGGAGTTAATCTTGGTTTAATTATTAACAATTTAGCTTACTTACTCTTTAAATCATTAATAGTTCGAAAATATTAGTAGTCATCTAAGGAACTTACCTAAAAAGAGAGAAAGAAAAAAAACAAATTTAAATATCAATAGTATAATTACAGGGAATTGAACATATTTAACCAATCATTAAAGAAAAAAATCAAAATAAAATGTTTTATAATTTTTTTCGACAAATCATGTTAAAACATTTTTTTTACCAAAACTCTGCAACAGCTAAAAATGCAATGACTTTCAAATAAATATCTCTTAGCTTTAACGAGACCTTAGACCTTAATTTTAACAATTTAACTGTTAAAAAAAATACTATAGAAAATTAAACACATGTTAATGTCATAAATCTATTTGAAGAAACCGATATTAAATATTTTTTCTCGTAATAAAAATTTTATAAAAAAAAGCCCCACCTATTTGTTTTGTTAAAAAGTCGTCGTTACTTTTTTTCTTTATAAATATACAAATTTTTTACTTAATTTACAAATTTCAACACCAATTTTTATTGAATTATTATAGAATTACAATAAAATAATTTCTTTTAAATTGTTTGTAAAACAAATAAATCTGAAAAAATTATTGTTTATAACCAACTGTTAAGATGTTTTATTTTTGTTAAATTCTTTTGTTTTTTGGCTTAAAGTGTGTAAAAAATGGCCCACAAAGTAGCAACAACAACAAAATTTATGTTAGCATGTGTCAAACTCAATGACAATATTTTCCAAAAAGAAAAAAAAAAACAAAACATACAGTCTAGTTTGTAAGTTTTTCTCTCAAATATGTTTGCCCATAAAAAAAAAAAACTATAAAAATCAGTGGTTATTGTTTGTTTTCAAAATTTACTGACAGTGAGCCAAAACCGCAAAAAAATAAAATGATTCTTTTCAAATTTATGTTTCCAGGGATTATTACAATATTATTGTAAAAACGACTAGACTATAGACTAGACTATAGACTAGACTAGACTATAGACTAGACTAGACTATAGACTAGACTATAGACTAGACTATAGACTAGACTATAGACTAGACTATAGACTAGACTATAGACTAGACTATAGACTAGACTATAGACTAGACTATAGACTAGACTATAGACTAGACTATAGACTAGACTATAGACTAGACTATAGACTAGACTATAGACTAGACTATAGACTAGACTACAGACTATACTATAAATTAGAATATATACTAAACTACAGACTAGAACTATAAACTAGTCTATAGACCAGACTATAAACTAGACTATAGAATGGACTATAGACCAGATGATAGACAATAGACAAGACTATAGATTTGACTATATTCTAGAATATTGTGTAATCTACTATAGACTATACAAGACTAAAAATTTTAAAAAACCAATAAAATTGTTTATATATTTGTTAAAAAATTTTAATTTAAAGAAGAAAAAAACATATAATTTTTTCAAATGTTATATTATACCATAAAAATTTCTAAATTAAGCATTTCAATTTAATAATTTAATTAGTTACAACTACTTTAAAATAGCCATTTATAATTTATATTACGCGCTGTATGACCATTTTAAGAATCGCCCCCTCATCAAAAAATATATTTTTTTCGCTTATTTGTTTTTAAATTCATTT
Source organism: Lucilia cuprina (assembly GCF_022045245.1). Classification (NCBI taxonomy): domain Eukaryota; kingdom Metazoa; phylum Arthropoda; class Insecta; order Diptera; family Calliphoridae; genus Lucilia; species Lucilia cuprina. The sequence continues at coordinate 92,081,230 of NC_060952.1, read as the reverse complement.
TACTAGCAATTCATGTGACAATTGCAATTGGCAAAATCATAAATGTTGACATTTATAGTTTTTCTTTTTGTATGTTCTTTGTTTTTCTTTTTTTTCATATTTGTTTGGACGGTTTTATGAGCATCCATCTGTTTTTAGTGCAACAGTTGAAAATGAATTGGATTTATTTGCTTTTATAGTTTTTTTTTTAAGTTTTATTATAGATTTAAATTATTAAAAAGGCATTTAGTAAAAATTTTACAACTTATTTTAACAGTATTACTTAATCTGTTAGACCTTTTTAAAAGCTAATTAATTGCTAGAATAATTTCTAAGTACTAGAATTAATTTTTATTACTAAACTTTAGTTTAACTCTGAATTAAAGTTTTCTAAACAATTGTTTTTAAAATTTTATTGAAATGTCAAATATTTGTATGTTTTAAAAATTTATTACAAACACATTATTTGTATGTTATTAAAGCATGTTAACAAAACATGTTTAACTTGGTTTAGACATGACTTTGTAATGAATGAAAAAATAAAACGCACTATGAGTTTAAAAACAGAAAATTTAATTGATTATTACTTTTTTTTTGTTGCTAAAAATAAAAACAAATTATTAAATCATATAAACATTAGTACAATGTTATTTGTTAAACATTTAATAACACATTAATAACAAAGTTTAAATGTAATATTTTTTGCAATATAATTTCTTTTTTAAATAAAACAAAATGTCAAGGTTTTTAAAAATTTATTAGAAAATGAATATTTGTCCGATTCACAATCGGTGTTGTATGGTTGTATAGTAGTATGTCGTATTTTTTTATTTTTAATTTGTTTTTGTTTCAAAAAATTTTATTTGAAAAATTTTTATGACTTACAACGCTACAACGATACCACATTGATTGTGAATTAAACAATTGTATCTTAATGAGGTTTTAATGCTTGTAAAAGAAATGTTATTAAATAGCGAAAACAAATTTTATAAATTTAGAATTTTAGAGGGTTCGAAGGACCATTTTGAAAAGTAAGAAACTTTAAGCGATTTGATTACTTAATGATTTAGCTAATAATACTACTTAAAGTAATCATTTAAAAGGATTAATCTCTTTAATAACTTACTTCAACATGGTCCTTCGAGCCGTTTTAATAAACAAGTTATGATCATTTCAAATTGACAATTTTGAGAAATATTTGTTTCCAACTAAATCTCCCTTAATTCTTATTATTTATTACTTGTCACTATGAACGGAAGGACCATAAACTTTTAACTTTAATATGGTCCTTCGCAGCTATTTAAAAAAGAATTTAATAGATTTTTTGCAATATTTCGTAATTTTTAAAAAAACTTTTACCTTTAAATGACCCACTTTTCTTGCAAAAAAATTTTATTAAAATCTTCACTCCTTAAGACATTTTTATTACCCTGACACCTTTTTTTCAAGATAATTAATACCTTAAGTTAATTTCTGTAGTTTTATGAGATTTGCAAATAAACATTAAAATTTTAATTTCTATTAAAATTCAATGATTTTAATGGTTTTTTTGCAATATTTGCTTTTTTTCTTTTAATAAAACAGTAGAAACTCCTACAAGTCATAAATTTTAGCAAAAAGAAATCAACAGCAAATGTATCATAAAAAAATAAAAAAAAAACTTAATAATAAATTTTATTATTAAAATTTTTTTACCAAAGTTTTAAAAAGAGTTTTTTGTTGTTAACAAACTAATAAAACCATATAATAAACTGTGTGAATGATTAAAAATATTGATTTGAAATCTTGTTAATTAATAGTTAAAAGGGTGAGGGTAGTAGGCGGTAGTTGGACGTCAATCCAAAGAAAGAAATCGAATTTTAAAGTTTTATTTAAAAAAAGTTTTAATAAATTAATATTAATGTTTTAATTTTAACCTAAACAAATTTTTGCAAATAAATTAATGTCGCTTTTAAAATGTTTTCATAAAATTAATTTTAAGTTATTTACGACAAATTTACAAAAATTTACGAAAGCACACTTGAAAGTATAAAACAATCGTTAAACTAATTAATAAACAAATTGTTATTATAAATCTTTCGATTAGTCTAGACTGTAATCAATCTATAATGCAGACTGACTGATACAGAGTATGTTTAGTCCACACTATATAGAGTTTGTCTCTAGTACCGACTGCAGTTAGTTCATAGTCCCGACTATAGTTTGTCTATAGTCCCGACTATAATTTGTCTATAGTCCCGACTATAGTTTGTCTATAGTGCCGTCTATAGTTTGTCTATAGTCCCGACTATAGTTAGTCTATAGTCCCGTCTATAGTTAGTCTATAGTCCCGACTATAGTTAGTCTATTGTCTCTACTATAGTTAGTCTATAGTCCCGACTATAGTTAGTTTATAGTCTCGACTATAGTTAGTCTATAGTCCCGACTATAGTTAGTTTATAGTCCCGACTATAGTTAGTCTACAGTCCCGACTATATTTAGTCTATAGTCCCGACTATAGTTAGTCTATAGTCTCTACTACAGTTAGTCTATAGTCCCGACTTTAGTTAGTCTATAGTCCCGACTATAGTTAGTCTATAGTCCCGACTATAGTTAGTCTATAGTCCCGACTATAGTTAGTCTATAGTCCTGACTATAGTTAGTCTATAGTCCTGACTATAGTTAGTCTATAGTCCCCTCTATAGTTAGTCTATAGTCCCGACTATAGTTAGTCTATAGTCCCGACTATAGTTAGTTTATAGTCCCGACTATAGTTCCCGACTATGGTTAGTCTATAGTCTCTACTACAGTTAGTCTATAGTCCCGACTATAGTTAGTCTATAGTCCCGACTATAGTTAGTCTATAGTCCCGACTATAGTTAGTCTATAGTCCCGACTATAGTTAGTCTATAGTCTCGACTATAGTTAGTCTATAGTCCTGACTATAGTTAGTCCATAGTCCCGACTATAGTTGGTCTCTAGTCCCGACTATAGTTGTTCTCTAGTCCCGACTATAGTTGTTCTCTAGTCTAGAGTAAAGTTAGTCTCTAGTCCAGACTATAGTTTGTCTACAGTCTCGACTATAGTTAGTCTACAGTATAGTTAGTCTATAGTCCTGAATACAGTTAGTTTGTAGTCCAAACTATATTAAGTCTATAGTCCAGAGGAAAGTTAGTCTGCAGTCTAGATTTAAGTTTGTCTATAGTTCCGACTATAGTTATTCTTAGTCATGATTATAGTTATTCTATAGCCCTGAATATAGTTGGTCTATAATCTAGCCTATATAAAGTCCATAGTCCAGAATATAGTCTAGACTACAGTCTCTCTATAGTCCAATCTTTAGTCTATAGTCCAAACTATAGTCAGCCTGTATTCCATACTATGGTCAGTCTATAGTCCAGCCTATAGTAAATCTATAGTCCAGATAATCAATCCATAATTGAAGCTATAGTCAATCTATATCTATAGTCCAGGCTATATACTGCCAATAATCCAGTTTATAGTTCAGACTATTGTCAGTCTATAGTCCTCACTAAAGTTAGTCTATAGTCCAGTCTGTAGCCAGTCTATAGTCTAGACAATCGTTAGTCTATAGTCGACACTATTGTCAGTCTATAATCCAAACTATTGTCATTTTACATATCAGACTATATTCTGTATTCAAATCAGACTATAGCCAATCTAACACAGACTAAGTAGTTTTATTTTTAAATAATTTAAATTGAAACCTTTTCACTTTTTACCTAAATTTTAAACAAAAGATGAAAAAAGCTACCGTTTTCATAAACAAAAGATTAAAAAAACTACTGTAAACCAAATATAAAAAATGTCTATGAATAAATAATATAATTTATATTAAGTTTTAAAATTTATAGAGTATATTATCAAAATAAATAAAACCAAACTATGACTCTTTTGAAAATCGTAAAGACTAACTCTGTTTACAAATCTGAATAAGTTTAATTTTTATCGTTTTATCTTTAAAATATTCAAATATTTGCACTATATTATTGATTTAACTTTTTTAAATGACTTTTTTTTTGAAATAATTTCAATATCTTTTTATAGATTGTGTAATTTTTTTTTACAATTTTTTCTGTGAAACTGAAACTGGTTCTTATAAGTTTCTAAACAAACAACAACAACATTTAATTCAAAATATAGTTTTTTTTATGGTCTTAACATAGATCAGATAAATTGAAACAAAAGCAACAAATTTTATAAACATTTTTTGTTAAAGACAAAAAACAACAACAACAAAGACTTTATTTTATTATTTTTCTTTTGTTTTCAATAGAAAAATCTTATTTCATTTTAATCGTATTGACCACAGACAGAGCATTAAAACAATTGACGATGTAAAAAATCCGGGTTGATTTGTATCTAATTTGTTTTTTGTGTAGTTTTTTTATGATTAACCAAAAAAAAAAGAAAAATCTGATAAAGGCGCCTTTATTTATTAAGACATTTAATTTTAACTTTAAAGTTTAAGGTTTTTAATTTAATTAACCTAATTAGAGCTATTTAACAAAACTAACATTTATTTTGTTATTTAGTTTGTAGACAATTTTATGCCTTAAAAATCGATTATCTTAAAAACCATATAACAAATAAATTTTAATTGGATTTTTAAGATTTGTAAAAAATAATTAAATGTAAATATATTTACATACACCTACAGTTAATTTGAAAAAAAATAGTTATATAATTAATATTATTTCCTTAGGAAATAAAACTTTCCTCTAGTTAGTTTACATATTGTTTATATAAAATTAATTAAAACTGGAAAAAATTTTTAAAACTTCTTAATATGTGAATATACACGACTATAGTATAAGCAGAAGATTAACTAAGTCTCTACTATAGACTGAATATAGTCTCTACTATAGTCTGGGCTATATGCTGACTAAAATCTACACTATAGACTTACAATAGCCTGCACTAAAGACTAACGATAATCTCTACTAAATGCTGCCAAAAGCCTCGACCATAGTCTGCACTAAAGACTGACTAAAGTCTTCATTATTGACTATAGACTGACTATAGACCGACCATAGACTGATTATAGATTGACTATAGTTTGGCTGTAGATTGACTACAGACTAAATATAGACTAACTATAGATTGACTATAGACGGATTATAAATTGACTATAGACTAACTAAAGAATGACTTTAGACTAACTATAGCTTTACTAAAGACTGATAATAGATTGACTATAGACTGACTACTGACTGGCAATAGACTGACTACAGATTGATTATAGATTGACTATAGATTGACTATAGACTAACTATAGATAGACTATAGACTGACTACATATTGACTATAGACTGACAATAGCCGAACTATAGACCAAATATAGACTGATTACACATTGACTACAGACTGACTATAGACTGACCATAGATTGATTATAGATTGACTATAGTTTGGCTGTAGATTGGCTACAAACTAACTATAGACTGACTATCGATTGACTATAGACTGACTACAGACTAACTATAGATAGACTATAGACTGACTACAGATTGCCTATAGATTTACTATAGACTGACCATAGACTGATTATAGATTGACTATAGATTGGCTATAGATTGACTATAGACTAACTATAAATAGATTATAGACTGACTACAGATTGACTGTAGACTAACTATAGATGTACTATAGACTGACTACATATTGCCTATAGATTTACTATAAACTGATTATAGATTGACTATAGATTGTCTATAGACTGACTAAAGACTGATCGGAGTATAGACTGAATATAGACCGAGTATAGACTGACTACAGATTGACTATAGACTGACTATAGACTGACTATAGACTGACTATAGATTGACTATAGACTGACTATAGACTGACTATAGATTGACTATGGACTGACCATAGACTGATTATAGACTGACTATAGATTGACTATTGACTAACTATAGACTGACTACAGATTGACTATAGATTGACTATAGACTGATTATAGACTGACTTAAGATTGACTATACACTGACTACAGACTGACTATAGACTGAATACAGATTGACTATAGACTAATTATAGATTGACCACATACTGATTACAGATTGACTGTAGATTGACTATAGATTAACTATAGTTAGACAATAGACTGACTACAGATTGACTATAGATTGTATAGACTGAATATAGACTGATTTAACATTGAATATAGACTGTCAATAGATTGACTACATAGACTGACTATAGTCTTAACAATACACTTATCTACTATAGACTGCATACAGTTTCGATTGTAGACATACATTGTCTGCCTAAAGTCTAGACTATAAACTGACTATAGTCTGGATTATATGTATGATCTTGACAATTTAAAGACTATAGAACGTATACAGAGTGACTATCGACAGTACACTAAGCATAGTCGAGATTATAAATTGACATCGACTTTAGACTGACTATATATAGTCTTCACTTAACTTCAAATCGTATCATTAAAATATATCCAACTTTTAAGACAACTCCTTTAAAATCAAATTAATTTTTTCTAATAATTTATTATTCGCATTATTGTTGTTAATTCATTAAAAATCTTTAATATTTAAACAATCATCTTTAACCATCTAGAAACCACTTTGGCCACCATCATCTTCTATTATTATTTTATTCATCATCATCATCAAAATTTTTTTGTTATTATCATTTTGATCATTATAGGCTGAGTAGTAGGTTTTATTAAAGTACCTTTGTTGCGAAAAAATATATATATTATAAAATATTATACGCAGTTTTTTAAGCATTCAAGTACCTTAACATTAACAAGCTTGTTGTTGGAAATAGCAAAAGAAAATATAGAAAAAAAGATTTATATGCTTTAGCTTCGTTTACCGGCTGAGATTTTTTTCCTTCACATATTTTGTTGACTCATTTTTTTTTTTGTATAATTTCAAGATTACAAAAAAAACCAACGACGACAAATGTTGTAGAAGCAAAAAAGGTACAACAAAAAAATAAAAATGCTAAATTTATATTATAACGTTACTAAAATTTTATTAAGAAGAAGGGGGAAACATAATAATGATCATAATAACAATGTAGTAAGTCGTACTTGTAGAGAATCTACGCATATATATATAATTATATTACAGTTTGTTTTTATTTATTTTTTTAAGATAAGACAACAATAGGGGTATGCACTTCAGGTGAATACATCAAATAACTGATAAGCAGTATTAAGTAGTTAGGTGTACAGACTGACTATAGTTTGAAGTACAAGCTGACTGCTGTATGGATCTTAACTAAAGACTGACTATAGCGGGGACTACAGAATGATTATAATCTAGACTATAGACTGACAATTTTTTGGACTATAGACTTACTATATTCTGGACCATAGACTGACTATAGACTCACAAAATTCAGATATAAAGACTGACTATATTATAGACTATAGACTGACAAATTCTTTAATAGAATGTCTATAAACTCGAGCATGAACTGACTATAGTCTGGACTGTAGACCGACTACAATATAGACTATAGACTGATGATAGTTTGTGCCATAGTCTGGACTATAAATTGGATCATGAACTAACTATAGTCTAGATTATTAAGTGATTAAGTCTGGACTATAGATTGACTATAGTCTGGACTATAGCTTGACTATAACCTGGAGTATAGATTGACTATAGTCTGGACTACAGCCTGTCTATAGTATAGTCTATATACTGACTATTGTCTGGAGTATAGACTGACTATTGTCCGGACTATAAACGAACTATAACCTGGACTACATGCTGAGTATAGTATGGACTATAGACTATCAACTGTCTGGACTATAGCGTGATCATAGACTGGAAAATAAACAAACTATAGTTTAGACCACAAACTGATTATTGTCTGGAGTATAAACTAACTATAGTCTGTACTATAGACTGGCTATTGTCTGTACTATAGACTGGCTGTTGTCTGCGCTACAGATTGACTATAGACGGACTATATACTGACTGTAATCTGTACTTCAAACTGACTATAGCATGGAGTATAGACTGACTATAATCCGGACTACAGCCTGTCTAAAGTATGAATTATAAACTGACTATGGACTATAGCTTAACAATAACCTTGACTATAAACTGACTATAACCTGAACCACAGACTGACTATAGTCTGGACAATAGCGTGAATATAACCTGAACAACAGACTGACTATTGTTTGGACTACAGAATAACTATAGTCTGGACTATAGCGTGACAAAACGTGGACTACAGACTGACTATTGTCTGAGCTGTAGACAGTCTATTGTCTGGACTACAGACTGACTGCTGTCTAGACTACAGAGAAACTATAGTCCTGACTATAAACTGAATATAACCTAAACTACAGACTGACTATAGTCCGGACAATAGCGTGAATATAACCTGGACTACAGACTGACTATAATCTGGACTACATCGTGACTATAACGTGGACTACAGACTGACTATTGTCTGGGCTATAGACAGTCTATTGTCTGGACTACAGACTGACTACTGTTTGGGTTATAGACTGACTATATTCTGGTCTATAGACAAACTATTGTCTCGACTTTAGACTACCTATAGTCTGGAATATAGACTGACTTTTACCTGGACTATAGACAGACTACTGGCTGGACTATAGCGAGACTAAAGCCTTGACTATAGACTGACTATAATTAGCGATAGATTTAACTATACACTGACTATAGTCTGGTAGACTATAGACTGAATCTTTTCACGACTGTAGACTAGACTATAGAGTTGCTATAGTCTGAACAATAACTGACTATAGTCTTGAATTTGGTTTTAGTTATAGATTGACTATAGTCTGGACTTTTAACTTACTACAGTCGGAACTAGGATCTAACTTAAGTCTTGACTAAACACTATCTTTAAACTGGACTCTAAACTAATTGTTAACAGAACTGTAGTTTGTAATATAGATTGACTATAGTCGTCAACATAGACACACTATAGTTTGGTCTAAAGAATGATTATAGTCTAAACTAAGCACTGAATTTAGTCTAGACTTAATTATAAACTTAAGATTGTCTAGAGACTTCTTCTATTCCGTTCTATAGAATGAAAACTTCAAATTATTTTATAGTTTAAATGTAATTTAAAAATTCTTAAAAAATTTCAACGGAGCGTATGATTGATATTAATTAAAAGTAATTTTAGAAAAATTTAAATTTCAACAATAAGCATTATGTTGAGATTATATAAATGTTCTGGTAATATATCTAAAACAAAGCATAGATTTATACTAGTTTTATTTCTTATATTCAGAACATTTTTTTAAAGTTATGAACGATTTTTTAGAGCCAATAGTAAAGAAGAAATATTTTAGTTGTATATTTTCATGGTAGTAGCTGACTGTTACATATTATTCTTAACTGAAACCCCTTAATTAAGTTTATTTTATTATTGTAGTTTACTACGCTTGTTTCCCGCTTCTTTTTTTATTATTTGTTGGTGTGTAAACCGTAATTAAAGTTGAACTTAAAATTTTTTCTATGTTTATAAATGATGTAAAATTAAAAAAAAAATTCTTAAAGCTAAAAGAATTTCAGTTTTTGATTTAAAAAAATGAAAACTTAACCCAAAACCAAATAAAGTCAAAAGCAACAAAATACAAACAAAGTCAAAAAAAAACAACTTGAGGTTGTAATGAAAAAAAAGCCACAAAACCAAAAACGGTTAAATCTTGAAAAAATACCCACAAAAAAAAACAAACTAAGTTTCAATAAAAGAGTAAAAAGAGGGTTAATGAACCATAATTATTTGAAAAGAAAAAAAAAGACCAAACAATTGGTCAGAATAATCATTTGGTGGAACAATTAAAAAAAAGAAAATAACTCAACGAATTTTAACAATAGCATAAATAAGCAGTGAGTGTCTGTCTGTAGTATAGAATTAAATAAATGGTGGGTTTTCGTAATAAAAAAAGTGTCAGCGCAAAAAAAACTAAATTTAAAAAATTTATTTGTGAAAAATATTACTTATGTATGTTTATTGTTTTAAATATATATTTTTTTAAATGTTTAGCCACCTTTAGTTAAAGGTCATTGTTTAAAAATTTGTTACCAACTATTGTTGTTTTTTTTTTTGCCAAGCTGTAATTCTTTTTTTTTTTTTCTTTTGCTCAAGTTATTTGTTTATAAACAATTTTTTTTTTCAAAATTATTTTATCTTATAAAACTGATCTAGTTAAGCATTATTTTTTTTTAAAGCAACATAAAACCCACATATAATTTTTTTTTCAATCTATGTAATCAGTTTTAAGCTGTCAGCTGAAAAATATATGTCCAAAGATTGTGAAATAAAGGCCAGATTATGGCACAATTAAATAAGGCAAAATATATTTAAAGTAATTTACACAAAAAACAAAACAAAAAATAAGGTAGGAAGTGATTTATAATAACATTTATACTTTTACTTATTTTAAATGAAATAAAATACCACAGAAATGTTTAAATTTTAAAATTAAAAAAAAAAACTTTTTTTAGATTAATTTTAATCCCAGCTCTGATTTTTTACAGTGTAAAAAATTTATCAAAGATTTTATATAATTTAACAAGCCTTATGGTGTCTTATCAGCTTTGAAAATTTTTGAAATATCCTTTTGGTTTAAAGAAATATTAAAATTTCTTTAATTTTCCTACGTGGCGTATGATTGATATTAATTATGAGGTATTTGAGAAAAATGCAATTTTTTTTAAGATGCTACTAGACTTAGAGCTATAAAATGTTCCACATATATATTAAGAACTAAATCGGCAATAAATACTTATTAAAGAAATTTTAAAATTATTAAAACTTTTCAAAGAACTTTGCTTTAAAGATACTAAACTGACTTAAGTCAGGTATATAGTTAAGACTATAGACTAAATATGCGTAGGACTATTGGCTAACTGAAGTCTCGACTTTAAACTAAATATATATTGAGTGAGTTAGGTCTATAAATTAGCTATTGTTTGGACTATAGACCGACTGTAGTCTAAATTATTGTTGATTATATTCTATAAATTGACTTGACTATTGACTATAGTTTGGATTATTGATAGATTATAGTCAGAACTAAAAACTGACAATATCCTGGACTAAGACTGACTATAGTCTGGACTTTTGACTAAATATAGTTTGGACTATAAATTTATACTAAATTCTAGACTGACAGTAGTCTGCATTATTGATTAACTAAAGTCTGTCTATAGTATATACCAAAGACTGAATATAAGATGGGCTATAGACTGATCATTGTCTAGACTATAGACTGAATACAGTCTATAGTCTATGAGGACTATTGACATACTATATAAGACTATAATCTGAACTATATATTAACTATAGTCTGAACTATAGAATGAATATAGTCTGGACTATAGAATGACTATAGTCTGGGCATATAGAATGACTATATTCCGGACTAAAGCCTGACTATAGTCTGGACTAAAGCCTGGCTATAGTATGGACTAAAGCCTAGCTATAGTCTGGACTATTGACTGAATACAGTCAGGATTATATGCGGGACAATTGACTTCCTGTAGTCTGGATTACTGATTGACTATAATCTGGATTATAGTATGACTATAGTCTGGACAATAATCTATCTACAGTGCGGACTATAACTTGGCTATAGTCTTGACTATAAAACTATAATCTGAATTATAGATTGACTATAGTCAGAACTATAGAATGACTATAGTCTGGGCTACAGAATGACTATAGTTCGGACTAAAGCCTGACTATAGTCTGGACTAAGTGGCTATAGTCTGGACTAAAGCTATATTCTGGACTATAGCCTGGCTATAGTATGGACCATAAGCTGAATATAAATTATACTAACGACTGACTATAGTCTGCTTTAAAGACTAACTAAAACTTCGATTGTAAACAGACTATAGACCTAACTTAAGACTATGGATTCTCCGCAGTCATTGTAGTCTGGACTAAAGATTAACTATAGTCTAGATTATACTTTGGAATAACTATAGTAAGGCCTATAAACGGGACTTTAGATAGTCTTTAGTCTGAACTGTAGTCTGAATCTGTCTACAAACTGAACTGTAGACTCTGGACTATATGTAGCCTGGTTTTATGATTATAAAATCATTATAGTCTGGACTACAAATTGAATATAGTCTAGACTATCGACTGACGATTATCTGGACTGAATACAGTCGACATTATAGACAGACTATGTCTGTATGTCCAGACTACACACTTACTATAGCCTGGACAATAGAATGTCTATAGTCTAGACTATTGACTGATTATAGTCTGAATTATTGATTAATTATAGTCAAGACCACAAACTGACTTAAGTCTGGACTATTGACTGATTATAGTCCTTATTATTGATAGATCATAGCCTAGATTAAAATTTTGATTATTAGCTGACAACAGTCGTACTATTGACTGTCTATAGTCCGGATTATTGGTTGTTTCTAGACACACTAATATGTCAGCAATATAGACTGACTACTGTCTGGACTATAGACTACTTACAGTCGGGTCTAAAGACTGCCTTAGTAGAGCATATAGATTTACCTTCTATTCTAACTATAGTCTGAACTATTGACTAATTATAGCCTGAAATATTTATTGTCTACAGCCCGGACTATTGACTAATCTAACTATTGTGTGGACTGATTGACTGAATACAGTCGAGACTATGGTATAACCAAAGTTTAAACTATAGATTGGCTTTAGTCTAGACTATAAACTGATTATATGCTGACTACAATCTTGAATATAGTATGGATACAATCTAAACTCGAACATACCATTTCGAAAAGTTTTAATTTATTTATGAGTTATAAAGAAAATTTAAAATTTGTTAAATTTTCCCCGGGGGCGTATGATTGTTATTAATTTGGAGTTATTTTAGAAAAATTTAAATTTTACCAAAATATAGACAATTTATTACAAAAAAATGTTTTACAAATATGTTAACAACCAATTGATGATCATTTGTGATAAATTTAATTTAAGGTTTGCGAACAATTTTAAAAAGTTATTAAGGATTTTTTTCAAGAATTTAGAAAAATGTCAAAATACTTATTTTTAATAATTAATAATTAATTAAAGAATAATAAGTTAATATTACTAATGAGACTTTTGCCACCCAGAATTGTAATAAATTAACAAGTTTTTTATTTTTTCTTAATAATAAAAGTATTTAACCGGTATTTTTTCGGAAAACTAAACACTTTTTAAATTGTCATTTAATACAAAGTATTTAAAGACATTTTATGAAAACCAGATTTTTTCTGCTTGCAAATATTTCTTTGATTATTCCTTTAGTTTTGTTTAACAATTTTATTTCAATTTAAATTTACATTAATAACAAATTTAAGCAGACATTCATTACTTTAATAGCGGTATTTAAAATGAGCATTATTTTCAAAAGCTTAAATTGTCAAGAAAAAAAAAACTAAAAATTCTTATATAGATTTTCGTTAAAGAATGAATAAGTGGTTAAACGAGTTGTTTGTATAAGGCATCAATATAAGATGTTGAGAAACAAAAAAAAACCTGATGATATTGTCATTTAAAACGGTATTTAAGACAACTGTTTAAAGAGAATTAATGACCAATTTTAAAGAAGATTTTCGTATGTAAATAGTAAACATATTCTTAAACAAATAAATATAAATAGATTTGAATTTAATTAGTTTTTCTATTGCTAAGGATTTGTTAAGAAATTTTCCTAATTTTAAGAAATATAACAAATTTTAAAGAATTGTTATAGGGTGCGTATGATTGATATTAATTAGAAGTTAGTTGGGAAAAAAGTAAAATTTCATAGTAAAGCAATAAACTTAGAGTTATGAAATATTCTAGAAATATATTAAGAAGACTTTAAAGTATATTACCCATTAGTTTATAACATCAACTTCAAACAGTTTTTAAGAGTTATGAACTTTTAACTCCAAACGTTATGAAAAAATGTTGATAAATTTCTGTTTAATTTATGTGAAACTTACCTGAAACGAAAGAAATAAAAAGACATGAATTAATAATCAAATAACAGTTCTCAAAAATATCTTATTCAACCTTGACTTGACCACAATAAGGTACGTGATCATACTATCTACAAAACATTGTTTTGTGGAAAGCAGAATTTTGTGGTGAATCATATTTTCCACGAAATATAAATCAAAAAAAAAAAAAAAAGTGGATATAAAATTTAAATACAAAAACGCTTTGACAGACAGACATCAGCCATCACAGGCCAATTCATATAAAACACTACACAATCACATCAACACACAACTACTATCTCCGTTGTACCAACATTATAAACTATAGTTAAAGGTTTTAAAGGGAAAAACAGAAAAACAGCAAAAAAAAAACTCCTGAAGCGTTGAAGCCATTGTAATTCTTTTGTGGTGGGTTAGAGAAACAGCCAACCGCCACAAAGTGTACAAATAAGCGTTAGCTACAATTTCCATGGTGGCGTTAAATTTACACAAAAAAAAAAACTTCAGGGGAATCAAAACAACAAAAACAGAATATTTCACATCAGACAAAATAATGATGATCATCAGCAACGCCATCATCGTCATAGACATCAATCGTTGGAATAACAACAAAAACAGAAGACAGAATAATATTTGTTTATGTAGACAAAGGTCTATAAATATGTATTCATATGTAAATATATATGTATGTATTGCAATATTTGTGTGTATGGATGTCGAAAAAGTTTTGTTGCACAATGTGGTTACAAAAGTAGACTTCCTGTTTCGCAATTATTCTTTAATACAAAAATATAGTTGATTTTTTGTTTTTAATTTAACATTAACTGGTTAAACAAATATCGGTGAAAAAAAATTAAAATTTAAACTTTATTTAAATTTATTTGGAAAAAAGCTGAAATGTTTTAGAATGTAGAAGACAGCAGGTAAAATGTTCAATAGGTAGCTGAGTTGCGCAAAAAGTTGCACAATCTATCTATGTATATTTGTTTGTTTGTCATACCTTACAGGAGGCTTAACCACTAAAGCGATCTTCTTGAAATGGTGGGAGTGCCACGCCCTTTTCTTTAAAAGTCGAATATCTGGGAACATTGTACAACTTGAGTCCTCAAAAGTTTTATAGACAATTTTGACATCAATATGATTATGAAATGGTAGACTAGCAATAGGCGCAATATGGGCGACGTGCCACGCCCACATTAAAAATTAGTATAAGAAGTCGTATATCGCAGAAACTACAATAGTTGGAATCCTCAAATTTTGTATAGGCAACTTTGACATCCAGAAGAATATTTCTGTACAAAATGAAGTAAATATTAATAAAGTTTATCTGAGAAAATATAACAGATAGAGTTCTCCAATTTTGTCGGAACCACTATAGTGTTAATATTATTATTTAAGGAAAAAGGGGCGGACTAGCAGTAGGGGCATGGCAGCTCCCATATGAATTAAATACAATAAATCGCTTATCTGGGAAACTATTAGAGTAAGAATCTTCAAAATCTGCATAAAGGACTTTAAACATGTAAACATTTTGGGTAATAAATTAAAGGATTTCCAGGGAAATTCTATAGAATTTTCATAAAGAATTATAAATAATTAAATTTTACATTATTTACACAAATTTTACTTGCCGTATCAACAATGTAAACAATTCAGATTTCTAGGGAAATTCTATAGAATTTTCATAAAGAATTATAAATAATTAAATTTTACATTATTTACACAAATTTTACATGCCACGTCAACAATGTAAACAATTCAGATTTCTCACAAATCATAAATATAAGAACCATTCACATGATTTACCTAAATTTTACACCATATCAACAATGCAAATAATTTAGGTTTCTAGAGAAAATCTATAAAACTTTTATAAATTTACAAATAAGTAAATTTTACATTATCTACATAAATTTTACATGCCATGTCAACAATGTAAATAATTCAGATTTCTCTGAAATATTATAAAATTATTCCTTATCTCCATAATTTATCATAAATAAGACCCTTTCACATAATTTACACAAATTTTACCTCATGTCTACAATGTAAAACTATGTTAAATGAAGTAAAATTTAATGTATTTTTTTATGTAAATTTTTTCGTCCTCTAATGACAAATTTTATAGCTTTTTGTTTTTAATTTATATCTTAATTATTAATACTAACTAAAGTGTAGGTTATATTTACTTTTACTATACATAACTGCTCCACTTTATCTTTTCAAACTTTTTTTTTTTAATTTTTTTGCAGTATTTTAGCTTTTTTTATACCCTACACCACTTTAGTGGGGAGGGTATATTGGATTTGTGCTAATGTTTATAACGCACAATAATATTGGTTCTATACGGCTCAAATCGGCTCAAAGTCATTTTCTTAGTCGATTTAGCTATATCCGTCCGTCTGTCTGTCCGTCTGTATGTCTGTCTGTCTGTCTGTCTGTCTGTCTGTCTGTCTGTCTGTAGTGGCGAGGGTATATTGGATTTGTGCTAATGTTTGTAACGCACAATAATATTGGTTCTATACGGCTCAAAGTCATTTTCTTAGTCGATTTAGCTATATCCGTCCGTCTGTCTGTCCGTCTATCTGTCTGTATGTATGTCTGTCTGTCTGTCTGTATGTATGTATGTATGTATGTATGTATGTATGTATGTATGTATGTATGTATGTATGTATGTCTGTTTGTCTGTCTGTCTGTCCATGTAAACCTTGTATTCAAACTACAGGTCGCAAATTTTGAAAATAATTCAATGAAAATTGGTACATGATCTTCCTAGGGACGATGCCTATTGAAAATGGTTGAGATTGGTCCATTATTTCACCTAGCCCCCATACAACTGAACCCTCTGAATAGGGCTTTTAAGTTCATAATTATGTTTAATATACTCATATATCTCGACAAAACGCTGCAAAAAACAAGATCTATACTAACACTTGATGGCCCTCAAGAAATCCATAATAGTTGGACCTTATATGACCCTATCCCCTATGAAAAGCCCCCCATCAAAATTTCACTTAAATGTCCACAATTTTATTCAACGGCTTAAGTATGTACGTCTGAGGTAAGGTACAATTCAACTTAAATGCTTTATTATGACAACTAAATTACATTATATTTTTGTAAAAGGTGTAGGGTATTATATGCTCGACCTCGCCCGACTATAATTTCTTACTTTTTATAGTATTATGAACATATGTATGTATGTATGTATGTATAGTTAAGCCTTGAACTAAAAAAAAGTGGTTATATAAAAATATTATATAACATTAAAAAGAAATAAATGAACATTTAAAAAAACAATATAGAAAAACATTTTCTTAAAATATTGAAAAGTTACTTTTCTTTTATAAATTTTATTAAAAAATTCATTTTATAAGAAAATATAATTTTTAACTAAAAACAGGAAATAAATGTCTAGAAAAACAAAAATCAAATGATATTTTACTTTGCATTTGTATACTTACAATTAAACCGATAAGAATTCAAAAATCTATCCAGAATATAGTGATGCCTTTATTTGAGTTCTTTGTATACAAAAATTTTTTTATATATTCTGCAGTTTTTTTTCAATATCTAAAGCAAAAGTAATATTTGTTGCTATAAAAATGATTAAAGTGGTTGCACTTGAAAACTAAATGCACTTCTTAACAAATCACTGGGTTTGTGTACTCTTCTACGACTACTTCTACTCTACATTCCAATTTTTATACAAAAATGCAGATGTAAATACTTGTATATGTAAAAATTTATTTTCTATATACATATATTCATAAGATTGTATACATTTGAATTTGCATAATGATGTGTGTGTGTGTGTGTTTGATAGTAAGTATGTATTTAGTTTAACTTTAGCTCTTTGGTTAGATATGAAAAGATATTTTTTTTACTTATTTACATCCACATTTAAATATAAAAATTATGAAAAGATACATACATATATAAGAATTCCTACATACATATATAATAAGATTAACCCTTTTGGGGCTGGTAAACTTTAACCCAAATTCAACATTAATCATTACAAAGATAATGCAAATTAAAAATTTCAAAACATCAAATAAATAATGAAAATTTTCTATAAGAAACAATATATTAACATGAAACTTCATATTTTACATTGTTTACACACATTTTACAGAATGTCAACAATGTAAACTATAAAAAAAATCAAGTTAATCAACAATATTCTTCATTATCATTAGCTATTTAATCTAAATGTGTGAATTTTACATTATTTTCTTAAATTTACATAATGTCAACAATGTAAAGAATTTAATTGAAATATGTAAATTTTACATTATTTACCTGAATTTTACATAATGTCAACAATGTAAAACAATTGAAAAAAATAAAGTAACTTAACAATATTTTTCATTGCAATCAAGAATTTTACTTAAATAAGTATAATTTATATTGTTTACACAAATTTTACATAATGTCAAGAATGTAAACAATTAAGAAAATCAAGTAAATCAACAATATTTTCAAGAACAACAAATTATTTAACATAATTATAAAAATTTTACATTGTTTACCTAAATTTTACATAATGTCAACAATGTAAACAATTAAGAAAATCAAGTAAAATACACAAATTTTGCAATTGCATTAAATATTTAAAATAAATGTGTAAATTTTACATTGTTTACCTAAATTTTACACCATGTCAACAATGTAAACAATTGAAGAAAAAAAATCAAGTAAAACCACAATATTTTTATTACAATCAAGAATTTAACTTAAATGTGTACAATTTACATTGTTTACACAAATTTTATATAATGTCAACAATGTAAACAATTATGAAAATCAAGGAAATCAACGAAGTTTTGAAATAACTTCAATTATTTAACATAAATGCGTAAATTTTACATTGTTTACCTTAATTTTACATAATGTCAACAGTGTAAACAAATGGAAAAACAAGTATATTAATCATATTTGTCATTACAATCAAGAATATAACTTATATATATGTAATTTACATTGTTTAAACAAATTTTACATAATGTAAACAATTAAGAAAATCGACAATAGTTTTATTTACAATCAAGAATTTAACTTAAAAGTGTGTAATTTACATTGTTTACCCTTATTTTACATAATGTCAACAATGTAAACAATTAAGAAAATAAAGTAAATCAACAATATTTTTCATCGCAATCAACAATTTAACTTAAATATTTAAATTGTACATTTTTTACCTTTATTTTACATAATGTCAACAATGTAAACAATTGAAGAATCAAGTAAATTAACTATATTTTTCATCGCAACCAACAATTTAACTGAAATATGTAAATTTTACATTGTTTACCTTTATTTTACATAATGTCAAGAATGTAAAGAAATGAAAAAATTAAGTAAATCAACCACATTTTTCATTGTCATCAACAATTTACTCAAAATATTTAAATTTTACATTGTTTACCTTTATTTTACATAATGTCAACAATGTAAACAATTGCCAAAATCAAGTAAATCAACCATATTTTTCTTTGCAATAAACAATTTAACTGAAATATGTAAATTTTAAATTGTTTACCCTTATTTTACATAATGTCAACAATGTAAACAATTGCGAAAATCAAGTAAATCAACCATATTTTTTATTGTCATCAACAATTTAACCTAAATATTGAAATTCAACATTGTTTACCCCTATTTTACATAATGTCAACAATGTAAACAATTGTGAAAATCAAGTAAATCAACAATATTTTCAATAGCAATCAATAATTTAACATAAATGTAAAAATTGTACGTTATTTACACAAATTTTACATCAAGTCAACAATGTAAACTATAATAATTTTCAAGACTAACTAAACGACCTAGTTTTCTTTAGATTACTTATGTTTTAAGCTTTTATCCCGAAAAAAAAATCAAATCTTTTTATTAAAGTTTAATGTTTATTCTTTTCAAACCACAAAGACGATAAAAAAAATCTGAAAACAAAAACGCAATTTCTATGAAAAGAATGAAATGAAGGCAAACAGAGAAAAAAAAACTATTTCTGATAAATTTATACTTTTTATCTGCTGCTGCTTCTTCTTCCTAAAATGTTCAACCAAAAAACATGAGAGAACAAAAATCCCAACCACCAAATATCTAGAACACATACTTAGGAATAAAAAAATGAAATAAAATCAAAACTTTTTTTCAAGACATTGAAAAAATGTTTGGATGTCTACGAGAAAAAAAAGGCAACAATAAAAATCTTAAAATTCAATAATAAATATAAAAGTAAACGGAGGAAGAATGTGTGTGTGTGTGTGCGTCTGTATGGTTGAACAAAACCGCAAATAGTTAAACGAGAGAAATTCATTTAATAAAAATATTATTTTCAATAAAAATAAGAAAAAATATAACAATAGCAACAAACAGGAATATGAAAACAATTAAATTATAAAAGTAACAATAATTGCAATACCCTACTGTAGGCATTGTACAGATAGTTATACATTTAGTATCAAAAAAAGAACTGATTACAAAATGTAAATAATATAAACAATAAAGTAAATGATGAATATTTTTTATTGTCAACAATAATTTAACATAAATGTGACAATTTTACATTGTTTACACAAATTTTACATAATGTCAAGAATGTAAACAATTAAAGAAATCAAGTAAATAATCAATATTTTGAATTGCAATCAATATTTTTACATAAATGTGTGAATTTTACATTGTTTACACAAATTTTACATAATGTCAACAATGTAAACAATTGAGAAAATCATGTAAATAATCAATATTTGTAATTGTAAACAATAATTTTACATAAATTTAACAATATTACATTGTTTACCCAAATTTTACACAATGTCAACATCGTAAACAATTAAGGAAATCATTTAAATAATGAATCGATAATTTAACATAAATGTGTAAATTTTCTATAGTTTACCTAAATTTTACACAATGTCAACAATGTAAACAATTGCAAAAATCGTGTAAATTATCAATGTAATCAAATGAAATCAATAATTTAACATAAATGTAACAATTTTACAATGTTTACACCAATTTTACACCATGTCAACAATGTAAACAATTGCACAAATCGTGTAAATGATCAATGTATTCAAATGCAATCAATAATTTAACATAAATGTAACAATTTTACATTGTTTACCCAAATTTTACACAATGTCAACAATGTAAACAATTGCAAAAATCGTTTAAATTATCAATATTTTAATTTTTAATCAATATTTTTAAATAAATGTGTGAATTTTACATTATTTACCAACATTTTACATAATGTCAACAATGTAAACAATTGATAAAATCAAGTAAATTATCAAAATTTTCAATCACAATCAATAATGTAACATAAATACATGAATTTTACATTGTTTACCCAAATTTTACGCAATGTCAACAATGTAAAGAATTGCAAAAATTGTTTAAATTATCAATATTTTCAATTTTTATTAGAAATTTTAATTAAATATGTTATGTTTACTTTGTTTACCCATAGTTTACATAATGTAAACAATGTAAACAATTGCTAAAAATCATAAAAATTATGTAGATTTAAAAAAATGAATATTATGGAAAAGAAAATATTTTAATTTTGCAATTCTTATTATTTGAATTTCCCAGTATTTTACAAATTCTACTGCTTAATATAAAAAAATACCGGGTTTTTATTTACTTAATTTTCCCATAAAAAGATTTAATATTAATTCATTAATTGCCACAGATTTGGGTAACTGATGTACTCCTGTACAGTTCTAGTAACAAAAATTCCCAGTATTTTGGTTAATTTTGAGCTTAATTTAAAATACTGGTTTTTATTTTTATTATTTTTTCATTTTTTTAATTGCAAAGAAATATATAATTTTTAACTAAAATCTAATGATTGAACTTGATTGAAAATTTTGCTAACAAAATTTACCAGTATTTCTTATAATTTTAACTTTAACAAAAAAATACTGGTTTTTTATTTTAAACTAATTTTAAAAGAAATATTACTTTTTATTAAAGCAAAACTTTACAAAGCTCTACCTTACATTAGTCTCAAAATTTTCTCTTCAAAAATTACCCAGTATTTTTATTAATTTTTGTTTAAAAATAAAAATACTGGTTTATATTTTAAAAAATTTACAAAAAATGTTTTAATTTTTTTTAAGATATTTTTTTTCAGTGTTTTTGTTACGTCGCTCTTTTTCTAATAAATTTCAATTGATATCTTAAAATGGTTTTTGTATGACAACAACTACAACAACAACTACAACAACAACTCAAAACAACAACCAATCAGAAAAAAAAATAATTAATTAAAAATATATCAAAAAAAGTTTTATCGCTATTTATAGCTTTTATGGAGGTAGTTGTTATTTTTTAACAAAATAAAATGCTACTGTAATTGTTTAAAGGTTAGATAGAAACAATATAAAGTTATTATTGTCACGTCAACTTTAAAAATTTCTTTAGATGTTTGATATCAGTGGGTGCGTGAGTTTAAGATTTTAAAAAAATTTTCTACCGGCATCTGTTTAAAAAGAAACATTGAAAAAAACATTTCAATTAAAAACAATAATAATAACAAAATTTCTTCATTATATAAAAATTGTAGTTGTTGTTGTTATGAATAAAATGATTGATAATTTCTATAGAAAGATATACAAAAAAACAAATACTTAAAAAAAATCAAATAGATTTCATAAAAAACTATAGCAATAAAACGTAATAAAAAGAACAATCAATTGAATTGATTCATTTGTGGTTTTATTATTTTGTTGTTGTTATAATTCCATATTTTAAACACTTCTAGCTCAAACAAAAGAGGAGGAAAGGGTCTGTCGAAAAAATAGGTTGGCGTCAGCTTAAAATATTATTTATTTCTATTTGAAGTTCAATATCAAAAAAAAACCAATATCTTTAAAAAAACTAGGTTTTTTACAAAATACTGCATTAGAAATCAATCAGTATTTGTTCATTTAAAAAACATTTAATAATCCATACTTTTCAAATATATTTCATTATATTTTTCAAATAAAATTTCCTTGGAAAAAAATAACTCTTTTTATAAAAAAAAAACAACATTTTTACCCCTAAAAGCAAAACATATTTTCTTAAACAAAAAAAATATTGACGTATATTATTAGTCATTTTATTTTACAATTTAAAACTATAATTTTGAACTAAATACAATAATGAACATCTGTTTTTTTCTTCATTTATAATTTTAAATTAAAAAAAAAACTAAGTAAAAACACACACAAAACACAGATTGTCCATTTACGACAATTTATAAAAAGACCAAAATACTACAATTTATTGGTTGCTAGACACTACCACCACTACAATAACAACAGCATGTAATTAGCTGAAAAACAATTAAAGCAAATTACTTTAAGATGACGAAAAATGAAGACAAAAGGGAAGAAAATTATAAAAAGAATAAAAGAGCAAATAAATATAAGAAAACAATGATACTAAATGTCATAAGAAATGACAAAATAACCCATTAGATAACAAATTTAAGTTCAGTTCTACTTCCGTTGTAGTTTTAGTTCCGTTCTATTTCTGTTCTAGTTCTGCTCTAGTTCTGTTCCAGTTCTGTTCTAGTTCTGTTCTAGTTCTGTTCTAGTTCTGTTCTAGTTCTGTTCTAGTTCTGTTCTAGTTCTGTTCT
>NC_060952.1:92045903-92057535 GCF_022045245.1 Lucilia cuprina | reverse complement strand
GACTATAGACTAGACTATAGACTAGACTATAGACTATACTATAGACTAGACTATAGACTATACTATAGACTAGACTATAGACTATACTATAGACTAGACTATAGACTAAACTATAGACTAGACTATAGACTAAATTATAAACTATGCTAGAAACTAGACTATAGACTATACTATAGACTAGACTATAGACTATACTATAGACTATACTATAGACTAGACTATAGACTATACTATAGACTAGCCTATAGACTAGACTATAGACTAGACTATAGACTAGACTATAGACTAGACTATAGACTAGACTATAGACTAGACTATAGACTAGATTATAAACTAGACTACATACTAAACTATAGACAAGACTATAAACTAAACTACAGAGTTGACTATAGACTTGACTACTGAAAAGACTATAACCTAGACTAGACAATAGCCTACACTATAGATTAGACTAGACTATAGACTAAACTACAAACTAAACTATAGACTAGACAATAATCAGACAAAAGCCTAGACTAGACTACAGACTAGTCTATAGACTAGACAATAGAGTAGACTATATACTTACTAGACTATAGACTAGACTATCTACTAAAAAAACACAAGCGTGACTAGACTTTGGACTATATAGACTAGTTTAGTCGTTTTTTTTTTTTTTTTTTTTTTTTGTCAAAAAGTTCTACAGTCCTAAGTACCCCCCATAAGCGTGACTCAAACAAAAATCCTTTTAAAAACATACAAAAACCGGAAAAGTGAGAGAGAGCTAAGCAAAAAAAAAACTCTCTATTCTCTTCATTACCAGCACCCGCTAGTTTTGTTTGAAAAAAAAAACAAAAGAAATGAAAAAACCTAAAATGACTCAATAACATGCAAAAACACAGAAACAAGTTTTAAATAAAACACTATTTTAATGCAATTACTACAAGTTAGTAACCTCCTGCTAGCAAAATAAAACAGAGCATAGTAATAACTCTCCATCAAGAAAAAAACAACCACTACGTACGAACACAAGAGTAATTTTTTTGCACACACGTGTGAGAGCAAGCTCCTTGAACAGCAAATAAAAACAAAAGATTCTCTCTCTCTCACTCACATATACACTCCGTAACAAACAATTCCAATAAGAAGAATAAAAATGTTCATTTATTGTTGTTGATTTAACAAAAAACAAAAAAACAAAAGCAAACAAATAAAATGAAATGAATTGAGTGTGTGAATGAAGCAAAGCTAAGCATACATAAGAAGAGGAAAGTAAAGAAAATTTACAATTCTTATAAGGAGCTGGAGCTGAAGAAGAAGAATGAATGGTTGTCAAAAACGTGCACGCGTAAAAATATATGATAAAATAAATCACTCGCATTCATAGTGAATGCGGGATATACATTTAAGTGAATGTTTGTGTATGTTTTACATTATTTCTTTCCATTTTCTTGTATTTTATTTATGTTTTTTTCGCTTTTTAGTTTTGATTTTTATTTGTTTTTATAGTTCCTTTTTCTTTCTTTATCTTAATTTTTTTTAAATAACCTTTTTTTCCTTCTTCTTTGTGCTAAGGATGTATGTATGTGGGTTGTGGGTTGTGTGTGTGTATGTGTGTGTTTTTATGTGAGTAGAGCAAATTGTGGCAAAACCTGTTTCCTTTTATAATTCTTTTTTGTTTTCTTTAATTTTTTCTTATTCCTTTTTAAATTTTTGACTGTTTTTCTTTCCTTTTTCATGTTTAGAGTTGTATTTTTTCTTAAGATTCTTTTTCGTTATTGTAAATAAACTGAAATTACGTGTTAAATTGTGATTTGTTTTAAATTTTTTTGTAAAACTTTTTAAAGAGATTATGAGGTTAGGTAGTAGAGGCCCCCATTTATCATCAGGTCCTTTGTTTTGTCTTTAGCAGATGAATCACCCGTCATGTACAACTATAGTTCGATAAATCAGAAATTCAGCTTCCCGTTTTGTAAGACTTTAACATTTTTGGAACTTTATTTCGAAAGTGATCCTCTCACTACATGCTCTGCATAAGTTACATTCCGCTCGTTCAAATTGTTGAACTTGTATTCGTAGTGCTGTGTGAATAGGCAGGAGACGTACCATCAAACCAACCTAGGACTTGTAACCACTGTTAAGATTTCTCTCCTTTCGTTTGTCTTACATCATATTTACCTATCCACCTTAACAGTATTTTGGTCCCTTTGCCTCCAACGGTTTTGCATCTCAGCCCGAGTAGATTGCTGTCCATTTGATGATGACGAGCTTAGCAATGGATAAAAAGTTCTGTGCTTCCAAATCATATCTTTTCGCTTACTTTTCAGCATTTTATCACTGGTTATTGTGTAATAGAAATAATAATAGTTCAGAGCAATTGATACAATTGTCTTCCATGTGGTTCAAGGCTTGCATCCTTTTTACGGACCTGTTATATTTAAGAACTATGCAAGCAACATTTCAGAGAACAATATTCAGACATCGACCATAAATCGTGGTCAGGTTGGTAACTCGTTCCAAAGTTGTAAGATCTCATTCACCCATTGTTTCAACTTGGACGTTAGTGAGTCAAATTGTATGCAAGGTGCATTTGGGGAAGTTAAATTTTCAACGAATGCATCAGTAACTAATCTTTTTCTTCCTCTGCCTGTCATATTGAATGCAATCGAGAAGTAATCGAAAGAAGTAATCGAAAGAAAAATAATTACTTTAGCTCTTGAAATTTCTTCATGTTTCTTATATGCATGATCGTAAGAGCTTCAGATCGCAAGGGATTCACGAAACAAATAACTTGCCCCTACCAATTCTAAAAATGAATCCAAAAATTCGACTTTATGACAGTAAATGGGGTTGACGTATCAATCACTTTGGGACAATTGCAAAGCAATCGTTTACGCTTAACATGAGCTTATGCTATAATTAGATCCATTTTGACTCTTCAGATTTCTTAATCTATCCCTCAGAATAGAATCCTTGTTCATATACCATCCATCAAGAAAAACTAGATTATATTTTAAGGATATGCGGCTTCAGCTACGCCCAAAGTATCAATCACTTTTGAACAATTGTAAAGCAATAATTTACGCTTAACATGGGCTATATGTTTAGGCACGATCTTCTGCTAAAAGTTGTTCCAATTTAATCTTTCCCTCAGAATGGAATCCATGTTCATATACCGCCCATCAATAGAAACTAGGTTCCATTTTGATTAAATTACTGAAATGCCGAAGAAAACAATAGTCTCCTTAGTGTTTTACTTTTTTTCTTCGATCTCATTATACTCTTGGTCTTCCGACATTTCATTCACATATCAGTGGGAAACGTCTTTTTTGGGGACAACTTGACCTCCATATTTTGTTTTTTTAACGATTTGACAAATAATTGCTATATTTTTAATTCCTCACATATCAATTACTTTTGGACAATCGTAAAGCAACGATTTACGGTCATCATAGACTCAGAGAGCTGATCATAAGATCTCAGCTTTTCCCATTATTTGTTTTAAATTATTGCTTAAAATTATCCATTAATAATAACCAAGTTTCGTCAGGTTTTACTTTTTTGTTTTACTTCGAAAGTAATTTCTTTACCTTCTGATTCTTCATTCGTTTCCCATCACATCTGTGGATTGTTATCGTTTTTAGATAAATTTATAGATTTTGTTTCATCAAGTAATATAACGTGGTCTTACCAACTTCATCATCATTTTTTCTCAGGAAATTTTGTTCGTTACTTCGTTTTCTTTTAATTCACAAAAAGGATTTTTACGTTAACTCGATTATTGTAACCCTTTTATTGATTCGAAAGCCAAGGCGCAAGATCTTACAATATTGACAGAAAAATATTCCGAAAATGTCTACGAACAGTGTCAACTTACAACAATATTGTCAGAAAAGACATTTCACGTTTCAAAGTAAAAATTTTAAGTTCACATGATTGTAAGATATCGATTTGAAAGCCAAGGTGTAAGATCTTACAATATTGACAGAATAATATTCCGAAAATGTCTACGAACATTGTCAACTTACAACAATATTGTCAGAAAAGACATTTCACGTTTCAAAGTAAAAATTTTAAGTTCACATGATTGTAAGATCTAACAATTTTGTATTACATTGTTTCGCATTGTTTGCTTATGTTAGTGTATTATTTAATACCTTCCTAAATTTAGTTGAAATTTGAGAAACATTAATGTAGGGTTTACACGATTGTTAGACGGTTATTGTAACCCTTTTAATGATTCGAAAGCTATGTCGTAAGATCTTACAATATTGGCAGAATAATATTCCGAAAAATGTTTAACAACAGTGTTCACTTACAATAACATTGCCAGAAAAGATATTTTAACGTTTGATAGCAAAAATTTCAAGTTCACATTGTTATTGTTAGACATTTTTGTCAACGTTGTAAGATCTAAATACTATGTATTACATCTCTTTTTTTAATATTAGTTGCCATTTTTAGTTTTGGAAGTATTAATGCATGATTACGCCTTGATTTTTCTTTATATTTTAGTCACTCTTCCATATTTCAGAGAAATTTTCTCGGTTTTTTGGGTTTGAACCATTATTAGTATTTAGCTTCATATGAAATATTTTAACACAGTTTTTATACTTTCTTTACGAAAAAATTCAATTTCTTTCTAAAGAAGAATATTTTTCCTTAAAGAAAACTCTCGTTTTTGAATCCTCTTAATATTCAAGTTCATTTCCCGCATGATTCCTTTTATATCTTATAAGAATTCTTATAGGAATACCTAAGGGACATTGTGTATGATTGAAAGCATGTTAGATCAGAAATTTGAGCTTCAAATTTGATGGAAAATTTTATTGTTTTTATTAAATTTTTATTTGAAAATTATGTAAATTTAATTTAATTTAAAAATATTTTTTATAAATGTTTTTTTTTTTTTTTTTAAATTTCAAAATGTTTAATTTTAAGTTTTTATATTTTTTTAAGTTGTAGTTGTAAGTTGTTGTTTTAAAACACAATTTGAAAATTAATAGAATTTTCTTAAAGTTTTTATAATTTTATATTTTACTTTTAATTTTTTTACAAATTTCTTCCAAACTCCCAGATTTTGAAAACTGTTAATTATTAAGCTTTCATTAATTTTTGTTTAGAAAAAGAAATTAAGTTATTGTTTTAATTAAATGTTTATATTTTGGAAATTATGTAAATTTAAAGAATTGTTATTTAAATATGATTTAAAAATAATTTTGATAAATATTTATTTTTTTTTTTTTTTTTTGAAAAAAATTTTAATTTCAAGTTTTTATAATTTTTTTAAGTTTTAAACGAGAAATACTTATTTTATTATTATTTAAAAATATTTTTCTTAAATATTTCAAATATTTATTATTATTTTAATTTTTTTTTTTTTTTTTTTTTTTGAAAAAAGTTCAAAATGTTTAATTTCAAGTTTTTATATTTTTTTAAGTTGTAGTTGTAAGTTGTTGTTTTAAAACACAATTTAAAAATAAGTTTTTTATAATTTGAATTTTTTGAAAAATTTTACTTTTTATAAATTTTTTACAATTTTCTTTCGAATCCCAAGATTTTGAATATTGTTAAACTTTAAGCTTTCATTAGTTTTTGTTTAGAAGAAGAAATTGAATGAATTTTTTTGATATTTCAAGGATAATTGAATACTTTTTAAAAATTCTTATTAAAATTAAAGAAAAGTTTTACAAATTTTAAAATTCCAAACAAATTTCTTTTCGCTTTTTGAAACTAAATTTTTCTCTGAATTTTAATCTAAAACTAAAGGGAAAAAAAACTCTGCTGCTTTAAAATTTCATATTTTTGTGTGTGTGTGTGTGTAAATCTACTTACACACTTTTCAAAAACAAACAGAAAAATTTATGAAGCATAAATATTTAAACAAAAAAAAAAATATATGAAGAACAAACAAAGTACAAACTAATGTAAAATAAAAGTATAAAACTAAAACACCGACACAATGTAATGAAAAACAGAGCCAGATTCAAAGACAAAAAAGAGCAGATCCAACACAATCCAGCAGAATATTCAAATAAGAACCGACATATTTTTATGCAAAAAAAAATGAGAAAAAAATAAACAAAAAACATAAATGACAAACAGACGGATGGACGGACAGACAGACAGACGGACAAATAAACAAAGGGAAGGACAGACAAACTACAATAACGTATAAAAGCTTAAAAACGGAATTAAAACATACACAACGTTGACAGAAAAATGTATAAATTTAAGCAGAAGAGTAAGTGTAAAACTTGAGTTTGAAAATGACATGAACATTTGCTACGTTAAAATCCGCAACAACAACAACATACAGCTTCCGTTTCAATGTTAAACAAAAACTGATTTTTTAAAATATAAAAAATAAACTGATACACATTCACTGTATAAATTTAAATGTAAATTTTTTGAATATTTTTTTTTTTTTTTTTGAATTCAACAAAATAATCATAAAAAATTACTTTAAAATTTAATAAAAATAAAATAAAAAAAAATTAATTAAAAAATTTGTATTAATTAAAAAACAACACCTTTTATAGATGATGGCTTTTGTTGATGATAATGAGCTTTAGTTTTATGGTTTTTTAAAGATTTTAAACAAAATTTTTAGGTTTTAAATTGTTTTTTTAAATCACTTAATAATTGCACAATCTTGCACAAACCAACATGGGCACGCTTCTTATAAAAACACAAATTATTTTTAATGAAAATAATTCTTGTTTTTTTAATACTTTTAATTAATTTTTTTTTTAATTTCTTTTTTTTTCCAAAAACTATAATTTCCTTCTTTTTTGAAAATAATTTTTTCAAAATTTTATTTTAATTCTTTAAATTCGTTAACTTTTCTTTTTTTCTAAAAAAAAGAACAACACTGTAAAATATTTACTTTTATTATTTTTTTAATACATATACATATATAGTGTAACCCGCTTAAAATGTGTAAACGTAATAACGGTCGGTACCGAACTAATCGTAAAACACACAAAACTAAAAAGTACACTGCATGCAAAAAAGCAAACCACACTCATCGAACTGCAAAAGCAAAAGTAAACGCAAAAACAAATCAAAGAAATCATTGTTACGTTTTCCACGCACAATGGCTCCAAAACATGAACACTCTTTCTTCTTCGCTCTCTCTCTCTCTTTCTGTAGCTCGCCCTCATTGAAAGTATAGAGAGTGAGAGTGTAAATAATTGTAAATTAGAGCATAATTTTATTTTATCTCTCTTTAGCTCTCACGCTTTCAATTAAAAAATTTAACTTCATTTAACTTGCTCTCTTTTATCTCTGTTATTTTGTATACACAATGAAAAAACAAAACAAGAAGATGAAGAAGATAAAAACAAAACAAACGTATAACAAAAACATATACAACATAGCGGTTGGATGGGGTGATGCCAGATGTTAAAATTTGCAACAATGACCCAAAATATGGCATAACAGTGGTGATTTGAAAATCCAGAGCAACAAATAATCTGGTACTACGGGTGGCTAGTTGCCCGCATGACTATTTTCTGGCTGGTCAGTTGGTTGAGGTTCCTTCGGGATCCACGTAGTGGCTGTGTTTTAAACCCGAATTCGCAGGAAGTGTAAGTGGCGGTTAAAAGACTGATGTAAGGTAAAGTCAATATTTCGGGATAAGTTCGGTACTTTTGCCGAAACAACAGATACCCCACAGAGGAGTGACCGTAGGACTAAGCGTTGGAAATGAGTTGGTATTAATTTTATATGGTACGGGATGAATTTGAGGTTCGGCGGGACTCACACCACCCGTCATATGTTTTTATCATATGAATGTGTCGTATAATGAGATGTGAGCTGGGTTCAATGATGATGAATGCAAGGTATCATACTCAAATGATACCATTGAATTTTACTTCCTTGTCCAGATATGTTCAGAGTATACTCTGTTCATATCAGAATTACCACAGTGTGTCCCTGTGAGTAAGAACAATGTCTTCGGCTTATTTAATGGATTCGCACTTCGGTCCACCGGTTACATCTTTAGGTGCTGTTGCCGAATCAACAAAGGCCATACAATGATCAGAGATTAGATAGCTCGAGTACTTCAGCAAAGTGCTTGTCCGGTCAAATCCAATGTAGAAAAATTTACTTTTTCATTAAAGGATAAAGGGGCGATGGTAGACCGTACTCAAGTCTACCCAGTGGATGAAGCCTTCCAAGCCTTTTAAAATGTTAATAATTAGTTAGTTTGAAAGAAGGATATCCGCAGAAATACATCTAGGACTCTATCGCGTCTGTTGTGCGCTTCTTAATAAGTGTCTCAGGTGGAAATACCAGACAAACTTGTTGATATCCCGGTTTTATACTCCAATTGCGATCAAGGTCACATCCAGCTTGAGCGTTTGGAGAGGGGGATTTTTCACTTCACTTTTATATTTTCCGCATTTTTTATTTCGTATAAAAAAATTTCCGTTTTGGAGATTGGGAATGTAAAATTTTCCTATACCCACCCGTGGATCCGCGACTGATTGCAATTCTTATTGGTTAAATTTTGCAAAGATCTATAGACATTATTGGCTTCACGAAACCTCCACAACGAGAAGGGAATAACCAGCACCAGAACTATAATATAGTGGTGTCAAAAATATCCTCAGTTTTTCCAATAGATAGCCATCCATTAGCAGTTTGAGTTTTAGGTCATGTGGGTTGCTAACCCTCTTCTCTCAGATTGGTGATAGGTCTGCTATATGTACGTTCAAACCGACGGTGTATCCATGATTAAGAGGTTATTGCCAACCTTCCTGAGAGGTACTTAGTACCATTCATATATGGCTGGTAGCCGTCTTACTCTAGCTAGCTTGAGGCGGATGCATCAAATCCATTGGCCGGGGAATACTTGATCAAAGACCGGAAGTAGTTAGCTTCTTCGACTTTCAAACTTAATAAGAGCTAGCAAAATCATTGAGAGCTACCTAGGTTAAGTTTGTAGAAGGATGGCCAACAGTTCGATCAGATAGTACCGAGCTACCTCATATTTAAGCTATTATTTAGCGTTATCCCTAGTCACCGACTGTCCAGGCGGTCTAGCTCATGTGCTTATCCTACAAGCAAGTCAATTCTAACCTCATAGCTTACGAAAAGACAACAAAAAGCTTAAGTTTGTTTCTTTAGTGATAATTGCCTTAACTTTTATTTGATGTATTCTTATCCATGACGATAGACAAAATAGAGCCAACCAGGTGGTGGTAGACGTAAATGAAAAGCATCGAGGGGGGAAATACAACTAGGTACCTATCGGTCCTGGAAAATGTTTGTTGGTAAAAACATTATTCAGAATTTCAGTTTAATAGATATTTGGATGTGAAATTATGCAAAAGACTAACAATAGCAAATAAAGTACTCCAGAGATACATAATTACGATCCAAAGTTACGCCATTACGACATTTCCGTCATTACACTAAAAAACTCCCACTTTCACTAATTCAATCCCACCAACTGGCAACACTTAACCACAACAACAAGAAATCACTGCATACTACACACTGTTCTTTTAGTTGATAAAATTTTTGTTTTTCTTTTATTCGTCTTCTCCTTCTTATTGTTTTTCTACTACACATATTCCTTTAATTTCGCCGCTTAAGCATGTTTTGTTTTTTTCTTTTTGTTTATTTGCTTTGAATTTATTATTGTTGTTGTTGCTGTTTTTATCACTTGTATATTTTCTTGTAGAATATTCTTTTTGTTTGCTTTCAATGTTTTCTTACATTTTCCTTTTAACATTGATTCTTATTGGAATTTGTTTTTTTCGTTACTACTATACACAAAAATAATAAATTTACAAAGAAATAAAACAAACAACAAAATAACAAACAAACAAACACTTAAACTTAGTTGTTATACAAATCTTTTTAGTTATTGTGGTTTAATTATTAAAGAAAACAATAAATTAATAAAACTAGTTTGTTACTATTATTGAGACGCCGCCTCCATTATTAAGAGAGAAAAAAAAAACACTTACATTTTCGTTATTTAAAGATTTTCACGCTGCATCAGTTGGTGTAAAAAAACTTAATTTCTCAGCAAAACTAATTGTAATTTTTGGGTATTATTGTTGTTGTTTTTTTTTGTTAAGAAATTAACCAAAACTTTAAAGTTTAAACTAACAATGGCAGTGTTTTGCTATTTATTATTATTTCTACAAATTTAAAATTCTTTTACTTTTATTAAAACACTTTAAAATTACTTTACACTCCCGTTGTGTTTAAGCGAAGTTCTAGTAAAAAACTAAATGGATGCTTATAACAACAGCAAAAGTTACTTTTGCTTTTGCTATGTTTTTGTTCTTGTTTTTCTTCGTCTCAATTCGCTGCCTCTGCTACTGTTTGTTACTAGTTTGTGTTTGAGTTGTTGTTATTTACTATATATGTATTTGCAATTGCAAATTATGCTGCAAAATCAGTTTGCAAGAAAACAAAAACAATGACAAAGAGAGTGGGTTTGTTTTTGTTTTTAGATTGTTTGTATTGTGGGTGCTAGAGGGAGATAGTAAATGTTATGATTTCAGTTGATTTTTATTGCTCAGTTTTGAGGCGAATACTCTCAAAAGACGCCAAATTTTATTGTTGTTTTATTTGGAATATTAAGTATGAAAGTGATAGCATGATTTTTTCAATATAGTTATTTCTTTTATACACGAGTTGAATATGAAAATGTATTTCCGTTTTTTTTTCTTGGTAAAATATATAATTTAGAGGTTTTCTGTCTAAATCAGAGTTGTTTAAGGAAATAATAATTTAAAAAATATAGGAATTAAGAAAAAAGTTTAAAAGATTTTGATATTTTCCAAAGAAAACTTAACGAACATACACAAATTTTTGTAGTTAGTTAAATAATTAGTTAGCTAGTTAATTAGTTAGTTAATTAGTTAGTTAATTAGTTAGTTAATTAGTTAGTTAATTAGTTAGTTAGTTAGTTAGTTAGTTAAATAGTTAGTTAGTAAGTTAGTTAGTTAGTTAGTTAGTTAGTTAGTTAGTGAGTTAGTTAGTGAGTTAGTTAGTGAGTTAGTTAGTTAGTTATTTAGTTTCAATTTTAAAACAACCAAGCAAACACTTCTCCTATTTCTTTTAATCTCATCTTTGAAAACCACACAAGAAAATCTAACATTTTACTATAAACATTTTTATCATCAAAAACTATAAAATCTATTAAAAATTGCTTATTCTAAAATCTTTTCGCACTTAAAAAAAAATTATCCATTAGCAGCACTTTCCAATTTGCCACAAATTTTATAACAAAAAAAAAAAACCTTTCTTACCACAATCAATAGACCCATAACGGTTTCTGGTTTTTATGGTTTTGAAATATGAAACACGCACTCATACTCCAACATATGGAAACACGAGCAGAGTTAAAAAACATAAACGAGCTGATGATACAAGACCAAGAGAAATTACACTTGGAGAAAAAGTATAAACGTATTATTAGTATAGTCTATTGATAAGTCAAATCTCCAGTCAAGACTATAGCCAAGGCTATAGGTCCAGACTTTAGTCTAGGATATAGATTTTTCTATAGACTAGACTAAAGACTTGTCTATAGTCTAGTCTATAGTCTAGTCTATAGTCTAGTCTATAGTCTAGTCTATAGTCTAGTCTATAGTCTAGTCTATAGTCTAGTCTATAGTCT
>NC_060952.1:92043441-92045803 GCF_022045245.1 Lucilia cuprina | reverse complement strand
TTCTGTTCTAGTTCTGTTCTAGTTCTGTTCTAGTTCTGTTCTAGTTCTGTTCTAGTTCTAGTTCTATTCTAGTTCTGTTCTAGTTCTGTTCTAGTTCTGTTCTAGTTCCGTTCTAGTTCTATTTCTGTTCTGGTTCTATTCTAGTTCCGTTCTAGTTCTGTTTTGTTCTAGTTCTCTTCCAGTTCCGTTTCAGTTCTGTCTTGAACTAGTTCAGTTCTGTTCTAGTGTTGATCTCGTTCATTTCTAGTCTTCTTCTAGATGAGTTCTCGTTCAATAAATTCAATTCCACTAAAGGTTTACAATCGTCTTGTTCTGTGTCTGTTTCTATATGTTTTCACCTTGTAAATCGAGCAGAGTTTGACCATTTATCCAACGCAATAGTATGTAATTTAGAAGCGTTATACTTTATAATTTTTAGTGTTCGTGTCTTAACACAAATGAGTTAAAAAAGACTGACGCACAATTAGCAGCCGTTTGAGCGCTGCCAACCAGCCAGCCAGCCAACAAACAAATAAACTTTAAAATAGTCTATTTAAAAACACTACAAGACAATAAGAAAATTTATAATGAATAAATTGAAAGAAAAAAAAAACAATTTTTTTTTTGCTAAACAATCCATCCGAAAATTTATACCACAAAATACTTTGGTTGACAAGTCACACCACACGCACACACATACACACAGATACTTCCCAGAAAAAAGAGCTTGAACTGAACTCATCATCATTCATTTGAAAAGACAGGCATTAACATTAAACATGCAAAAAAAAAAATAAAACAGACTAAACAAATTTTAAATACAAATTTGTTGTGGTTAATGAAAAAACAATAAATAAAAATCAAAAGAAAATTAAAAAAAACTATAATATTTAATATTGTTTTTGGTGTTAAAAGGGCTTAACTAAAGTGCTGACGTAGTGGGAAAAATAAAAACAACAATAACACGTGAAGAAAATTTAAACAGAAAATTTTTGAAAAAATCTTTAAAATGACAAAAACTTTAATAGAAAAACTTACAAAGAAATATATTAAAGCAATGAAGGGCTCGGTTAAACAACAGGGACCGTAACAAGAGTTTAATATGATTAACACAAAACTCTTAAAATGGTTAAAACCACAATTTTTAAACATCCCAGTTAGGATTTAAAAAGACTGTTTTTTGAAAAACTTTTTTTCTCTTTCTGTCCATCACTGATTTAGTTTTTAGACTAAGAAGAAAAAATTGAATGAAACGCACACATGTGTTAATTTATAATTGTCAATTGAGTTGTGAATTTGTAGTTTTAGTTGTTGTTGTTATTTTCGTATTTTTTTAGATTTGAAATATGTTTTGTTTATTTTTGAGATTTTAAAAAATTTTGTATTGTGTGTGAAATAAATAAAAACATAGAAATTTATAACAAACATTGGAATGTTTTTTAATAGATTTTTAGGTTGTAAAAATGAATTATATAGCGCCATCTGTTAGAATCATGTTATGTGTTGTAAATGACTGAAAAATACAAAATTTTTAAGAAACCAGTTTTTTTCTAATAGAAATCTGATGTGAAAATAACTTTCTACAAAGTAAGTTACAAAAATTTTCTAAAAAATAAAATTCTCTTTAAAAAATCACTCTAACAAAAATGTTATTTCTTTTTTTTTTAAAGATTGCATTAATTATAAAAATTTGTTTTTTTATCTATCTAAACCAGAAATCAACCTAAACTATTGTATGATTTTATTCCTACACGGAAATTCAATTACAGATTTTAACAATTATGCAAATTTTATGCATTTGTGTGTTGAAATCAAAAGATTGTTATAAAAAATGCAGACACTTTTGTCACAGATAAATTTGAAATGTTATAAAATCATATGTGTGTGTAAGTAACGGCGAATGCGATTTAAATCTTTAATAGTAGAGCGAATAAAACAGAATTAATTCGAAAACTAGCAAAAAACCAGCTTCAACAAATTGCATGTAATTAACCAATGAAAGTAACTTCAACAATTGTGGCGACAAGAAAATGTTAAATAAACGATTAAAAATGCAAAATATATATAAAAAAGATTTGCGAAGCTTTAAAAGAAATTGAATATAACGTATCAACCTACTATTAGCAGTTAAGACAGTATACAGCAGTGATATGCACACAGAGACAAAATTGTAAGATTCACAAACTGAAGTAGAACAAAACTAGAACTGAACAAGAACGGAAATAGGACTGAACTAGAACTGAACTAGAACTAAACTAGAACTAAACTAGAACTAAACTGGAACTGAACTGAACTAGAACTGAACTAGAACTGAACTAGAACTGAACTAGAACTGAACTAGAACTGAACTAGAACTGAACTAGAACTGAACTAGAACTGAACT
>NC_060952.1:92034743-92043341 GCF_022045245.1 Lucilia cuprina | reverse complement strand
ATAGTCTAGTCTATAGTCTAGTCTATAGTCTAGTCTATAGTCTAGTCTATAATCTAGTCTATAATCTAGTCTATAATCTAGTCTATTGTCTAGTCTATAGTCTAGTCTATAGTCTAGCCTATAGTCTAATCTATAGTCTTGTTTATAGTTTACAGTCTAGTCTACAGTCTAGTCTATAGTCTATTCATTATTCTAGGTTATACTCTAGTCATTTTCTAATCTATACTCTAGTATATAGTCTAATCTATAGTCTAGTCTATAGTCTAGTCTATAGTCTATTCTATAGTCTAGTCTATAGTCTAGTATATAGTATAGTATTCTTTATTATTCTTTATTATAGTCTATAGTTTAGTCTGTAGTCTAGTCTATAGTCTACTCTATAGTCTAGTTACTAGTCTACTCTGGCCACTAGTCTAGATTTAGGTCGAGAGAATTTGTATATTTAAAGTCTTCTTGTTCTTCCGTTCTCTAAGTGTAGGATTTAAGCTCATTTTTCCAATTTTCTGTTAATACATGAACTAACCGAATCATGTTAACAATGCAAAAGACAGGAGAATATAAACTAAAAAATTCTTACAACACATTTATAAGAAACAGTAATATTCTCTGTTTATTAACAAGATGATATAACAGAGTTGGAAAATTGAGAAGAAGCTTTGGTTTTGCAAAAGAATATAATACTTAGATAATAGCAAAAATTTCTTTTAATTTAAAAAAAATCAAATATTCTTAAAATATCGCATTTTCCTTCCCTGCTATATAGTATACAGTTTTATAAAGAAAAGTACACTGATCTAAGTAAACTGTTTCATTTAGAAAATTTACAGTTAAACTAGCACACACTTACACAAACCCTCAATTAGTCCTTAGTACTGTTGTATCAGAAAATGTCCTTGTTATTCGATTGTTGGTTGCATGCGTGTGTGTGTATGTATATGCTAGAAGGAGTGCATGGTGTTGACATATGAATTTTGATGTTTATGATTTTAACTGACCAGGCAGTCAAATGACCATGTGATGCTGTTTTTGTTGTTATCCTTTTGTTGATGGGAGAAGTGAGAGTTGAGTATGAATATTAGTGTTTGTGTTTTTATTATGTTTTTGGTACGTGTGGTTGTTGTGTTTTTTTATATAACGTGAAACTGCTGCAGACGAATTGTTGTCCTTTTTGTTGGTCACACATGTGGATGACTTTTACCATAAACACGCACACACACTCAAACACCACTGCATGGGTATGTGCGAAATTTTTGTACAAGTGATAGGGATTTGATTAATTGTATCAAATGAAAGAGTTGTTTAAATATAAAAGGATGAAACTTGTAAATAATATGATTTATTTTATTTCAGTCTTTAGGTATTTATTTTTTAACTACAATAATAATTATACTGTAGGGAATTAAATTCATTATAATCGAATAAATATTGTATAGATTAATTTCAGCTTTTTAGAGGCCATTAAATTAGTTGAGACTTTTGTAGATTTCAATTGAATCTATTGTTATGATGAAGAAAAGGAAAAAGGGTGGGTGTTTAATCTTGAGGAAAAATAAGAAAAATTTATTGTCAATAATATGAGGTCAGGTGGAAGCCTTTCTGATGTTAAGAAGATGAAAATATGAGGTAATCAAAATTTTGCTACTAAGGCGACCATGTTGTACCAAAAGAGTGGACTACAAACCTATACTATAGAGTATACTACAGACTAGACTAAAGACTAGACTATAGACTAGACTATAGACTAGACTATAGACTAGACTAAAGACTAGACTATAGACTAGACTATAGACTAGACTATAGACTAGACTATAGACTAGACTATAGACTAGACTATAGACTAGACTATAGACTAGACTATAGACTAGACTATAGACTAGACTATAGACTAGACTATAGACTAGACTATAGACTAGACTATAGACTAGACCATAGACTAGACTATAGACTAGACTATAGACTAGACTATAGACTAGACTATAGAGTAGACTATAGACTAGACTACATACTAGACTATAGACTAGACTATAGACTAGACTATAGACTAGACTATAGACTAGACTATAGACTAGACTATAGACTAGATTATAGACTAGACTATAGACTAGACTATAGACTAGACTATAGACTAGACTATAGACTAGACTATAGACTAGACTATAGACTAGACTATAGACTAGACTATAGACTAGACTATAGACTAGACTATAGACTAGACTATAGACTAGATTATAGACTAGATATAGACTAGATTATAGACTAGACTATAGACTAGACTATAGAGTAGACTATAGACTAGACTACATACTAGACTATAGACTAGACTATAGACTAGACTATAGACTAGACTATAGACTAGACTATAGACTAGGACTATAGACTAGACTATAGACTAGACTATAGACTAGACTATAGACTAGACTATAGACTAGACTATAGACTAGACTATAGACTAGACTATAGACTAGACTATAGACTAGACTATAGGCTAGACTATAGACTAGACTATAGACTAGACTATAGGCTAGACTATAGACTAGACTATAGACTAGACTATAGACTAGACTATAGACTAGACTATAGACTAGACTATAGACTAGACTATAGACTAGACTATAGACTAGACTATAGACTAGACTATAGACTAGACTATAGACTAGACTATAGACTAGACTATAGACTAGACTATAGACTAGACTATAGACTAGACTATAGACTAGACTATAGACTAGACTATAGACTAGACTATAGACTAGACTATAGACTAGACTATAGACTAGACTATAGACTAGACTATAGACTAGACTATAGACTAGACTATAGACTAGACTATAGACTAGACTATAGACTAGACTATAGACTAGACTATAGACTAGACTATAGACTAGACTATAGACTAGACTATAGACTAGACTATAGACTAGACTATAGACTAGACTATAGACTAGACTATAGACTAGACTATAGACTAGACTATAGACTAGACTATAGACTAGACTATAGACTAGACTATAGACTAGACTATAGACTAGACTATAGACTAGACTATAGACTAGACTATAGACTAGACTATAGACTAGACTATAGACTAGACTATAGACTAGACTATAGACTAGACTATAGACTAGACTATAGACTAGACTATAGACTAGACTATAGACTAGACTATAGACTAGACTATAGACTAGACTATAGACTAGACTATAGACTAGACTATAGACTAGACTATAGACTAGACTATAGACTAGACTATAGACTAGACTATAGACTAGACTATAGACTAGACTATAGACTAGACTATAGACTAGACTATAGACTAGACTATAGACTAGACTATAGACTAGACTATAGACTAGACTATAGACTAGACTATAGACTAGACTATAGACTAGACTATAGACTAGACTATAGACTAGACTATAGACTAGACTATAGACTAGACTATAGACTAGACTATAGACTAGACTATAGACTAGACTATAGACTAGACTATAGACTAGACTATAGACTAGACTATAGACTAGACTATAGACTAGACTATAGACTAGACTATAGACTAGACTATAGACTAGACTATAGACTAGACTATAGACTAGACTATAGACTAGACTATAGACTAGACTATAGACTAGACTATAGACTAGACTATAGACTAGACTATAG
Source organism: Lucilia cuprina (assembly GCF_022045245.1). Taxonomy (NCBI): domain Eukaryota; kingdom Metazoa; phylum Arthropoda; class Insecta; order Diptera; family Calliphoridae; genus Lucilia; species Lucilia cuprina. Next base: position 92,039,681 of record NC_060952.1, on the reverse strand, counting down.
ACTAGACTATAGACTAGACTATAGACTAGACTATAGACTAGACTATAGACTAGACTATAGACTAGACTATAGACTAAACTATAGACTAGACTATAGACTAGACTATAGACTAGACTATAGACTAGACTATATATAGACTAGACTATAGACTAGACTATATATAGACTAGACTATAGACTAGACTATAGACTAGACTATAGACTAGACTATAGACTAGACTATAAAACTAGACTATAGACTAGACTATAGACTAGACTATAGACTAGACTATAGACTAGACTATAGACTAGACTATAGACTAGACTATAGACTAGACTATAGACTAGACTATAGACTAGACTATAGACTAGACTATAGACTAGACTATAGACTAGACTATAGACTAGACTATAGACTAGACTATAGACTAGACTATAGACTAGACTATAGACTAGACTATAGACTAGACTATAGACTAGACTATAGACTAGACTATAGACTAGACTATAGACTAGACTATAGACTAGACTATAGACTAGACTATAGACTAGACTATAGACTAGACTATAGACTAGACTATAGACTAGACTATAGACTAGACTATAGACTAGACTATAGACTAGACTAGGCTATAGACTAGACTATAGACTAGACTAGACTAGACTATAGACTAGACTATAGACTAGACTATAGACTAGACTATAGACTAGACTATAGACTAGACTATAGACTAGACTATAGACTAGACTATAGACTAGACTATAGACTAGACTATAGACTAGACTATAGACTAGACTATAGACTAGACTATAGACTAGACTATAGACTAGACTATAGGCTAGACTATAGACTAGACTATAGACTAGACTAGACTATAGACTAGACTATAGACTAGACTATAGACTAGACTATAGACTAGACTATAGACTAGACTATAGACTAGACTATAGACTAGACTATAGACTAGACTATAGACTAGACTATAGACTAGACTATAGACTAGACTATAGACTAGACTATAGACTAGACTATAGACTAGACTATAGACTAGACTATAGACTAGACTATAGACTAGACTATAGACTAGACTATAGACTAGACTATAGACTAGACTATAGACTAGACTATAGACTAGACTATAGACTAGACTATAGACTAGACTATAGACTAGACTATAGACTGGACTATAGACTAGACTATAGACTAGACTATAGACTAGACTATAGACTAGACTATAGACTAGACTATAGACTAGACTATAGACTAGACTATAGACTAGACTATAGACTAGAGACTATAGACTAGACTATAGACTAGACTATATAGACTAGACTATAGACTAGACTATAGACTAGACTATAGACTAGACTATAGACTAGACTATAGACTAGACTATAGACTAGACTATAGACTAGACTATAGACTAGACTATAGACTAGACTATAGACTAGACTATAGACTAGACTATAGACTAGACTATAGACTAGACTATAGACTATACTATAGACTAGACTATAGACTAGACTATAGACTAGACTATAGACTAGACTATAGACTAGACTATAGACTAGACTATAGACTAGACTATAGACTAGACTATAGACTAGACTATAGACTAGACTATAGACTAGACTATAGACTAGACTATAGACTAGACTATAGACTAGACTATAGACTAGACTATAGACTAGACTATAGACTAGACTATAGACTAGACTATAGACTAGACTATAGACTAGAATATAGACTAGACTATAGACTAGACTATAGACTAGACTATAGACTAGACTATAGACTAGACTATAGACTAGACTATAGACTAGACTATAGACTACATATTTTAATTTATTAAAAAATAAACTTTCTTCGACTTTTTTTAAAAATATGGTCTCCCACCAATTGTTTACCATAAAATTGAATGACCTAATGGGAGCTCTCAAATTAAAATAAATAAAATACCAACTATGTACTTAAACTCATAGCTATAACCATTATATAATACATATTTAAATATAAATATAATTCAGCTATCATTTTTCAAAAATACCCAAAGGTTCTTATGTTCATTCGTAAAACATAATTTGCACAGTGAAGCGAACTACAAACCTAATACATACACACAAACATACATACATTCTCAATATGCCAGCTCTCGTTTCTTATAAGTTTGTGTAGTATAATTTCTAAAAAAAATCATTTGTATTACAAATTGTATCATAAATTGCAACAAGCTTCAAGTTAATATATCCCAAGCAACAACAAATGAGCAACAAACCTTAAAGCTCAACGTCTTAGAAGTCGTCATCATCACCATCGTAACGAAACCATAAACAACAACCCCAACCTTTAGCAAAAAAAACAAGACCAGACCATAAAAAATCATATAAATACTTGCAGTTCAATAAGTGTGTTGAGCAGGGAACGGCACAAAGAGAATTTAACTTAGGTATCTTTAATGTTAGTAAGAAAAAGATTACAAATTGCTTAATGTAATTCTTTACTTGGTTCTCAATGAACCAAAAGGGAATTAAGCTTTGTACCCCTGTTTGTATGTCAGCCGACCACAGATTTATATGTTGCTGTTTATAGCAATTTGCTGTAGGAGCAAGTAGTTCCTTTAGATCTTGAACTGTTTTACAAGTCGCAAACATGAACAGCATGTAAAAAAAATTTGCAAACAAACCAACAAAATAAAGTAAATTTATTATATTTATTGCAGTCGTTTGTTGCCAATTGATTTTTCGTTGACTGTTTATAATGTGGTTCAAGACTCGAGTCTATTTACTACAACATTTCAAGAGTACATATACATTTTTTTTTGCATCTCTGTCAAGAGCGTAGGGAACACAATTTGTATATATAAATATTTATATGTTTATAAATATGGGGAGAGTTCAATATGATTTCCATATTCCTACGAGGAGAAAGCGAACTAAGTAAAGTTGGGCTGTAGTTTAAGTTTGATCAAAGATTAGTATAGTTTTTAAGACTATAGTCCAGATTATACTATATAGTCTGGGCTATAGTCTAGTATATAGTCCGGACTTTAGTTTAGGTCAAAGTCCAAGCTACAGTCTAGTATATAGTCCATAGAAACATTTTATATGCATATAGTCTAGGCTATAGTCTAGTCTATAATTCTACATATAGCATAGTCTATATTCCATGATATAGTCTAGTCAATAGTCCAGCTTGTTATCTAGCCTATAGTTCAGATTATAGTCCATAGGTCCATGCAATAGCCTTATAGTCCTGGCTATTATCTAGTCAAAAGTTCAGACTATAATATAGTTTAAAATCCGGGCAATAGTAAAGTCTATAGTCCAGCCTATACTCTAGTCTATAGTCAAGGCTATAGTATAATCTATAGTCGAGGCTTTAGTCTAGTCAATAGTACAGATTATAATCTAGTTTAAAGTCTATAATATAGTTCAGTCTATAGTCAAGTCTCTAGTCCATTCTATAGTATAATCTATAGTCCAGGAGATAGTCCAAAGTCTAGGTTTAATTATTGTTTAAAATCGAGGTCATAGTAAAATCAATAGTCCAGAATATAATCTAGGCTATACTAGAGGCTACTGTCCAATCTAAAGTAGATGCTATAGTCTAGTCCATAGTCTAAGCTATAGTCCAGTCAGTAGTCCAGGTTAGAAAATACTTAGTTTATAGTACAGATAATAGTCGAAAAGACCTATAAGACTTATAGCCCTGACTATAATCTAGACAACAGTTCAAACAATAATATAGTTTAAAATCCAGGCAAGTCCGGTCTATAGTCAAGTCTATAGTCCAAACTATAGCATAACCTATAGTCCAGACGATAGTCTAAAGTGTAGGATTAGGTTATAATCCAGCCTATAGTCTAGTCTATAGTCAATACTATAGTATAATCTCTATTCCAAACCAGTCTATGGTACAAGCTATAGTATAGTCTATAGTTAAGGCTATAGTATAATCAATAATCCAAGCCAGTAAATGGTCCAAGCTATAATCTAGGCAATAGTATAGTCTATTGTCCATTCTATAGTCTAGTAAATAGTCGAGCCTATAGTCAAGTCTTCAGAGCAAACTAAAAGTACTCCAGATTAAAGTCTAGTTTATAGTCAAGTCTATAGTGTAGTATAGTCCAAATAATTCAGACTATAGTATGGTATGGCATAGCATAACATCAGATTCGACCACACTATTTCCTTATAACATTTCTCCCTGTTACTGTGGATATTGTAAAGTAATTTTCTTTATTTGTTAACAGTTAAAGTAAAAGATACATACATACTTATATATATAGTAAAAAATCTAAATAAGAAAAGAACTGTCGAACGTTATTACCCACAATCATTGTGATGAAGTTCAAATTTCCAATTCTTAGAAGTAAAAGTAACATTTAGCAACAGCATCATTCTTCTGATAAATTTAAAAAACAACAAAAAAAATCTAAAAGAAAATTCTTGCTTTTGGGGTTTAAAAGATTTATTTTCTTTTCAGATATGTTTTGGGGAATTTTGTATGGATTTCATTCGACAACTGTATGAAAATTTTGACGGGTAATTTTTGGTTATTTTTAGAAATTATGGCGTAATTTTAAACATGTTTTGTTTTCGGTAACTGTTAAATGTTCTTTATATGCGTTTGAGAAAAAACTTTCAATGGTTTCGGTAATTGAAAAGTTCAACAAGAGACAGAAGAAGTAATAAAGAAAAGGCTTTAGGTGTAGAGATTAAAGAACAGACAAAATTTCGCGAATTTAGAAAATAAAAGGAATCTAGCAGACAATGTTTATTTTAACTTGGAGACAAAAAAATATTTTTAGAAATCTACAAAAATGAACTACTAAAGTAGAAGTGAACTAGAAATGAGAACTGAACTAGAACTGAACTAGAACTGAACTAGAACTGAACTAGAACTGAACTAGAACTGAACTAGAACTGAACTAGAACTGAACTAGAACTGAACTAGAAC
>NC_060952.1:92032665-92034643 GCF_022045245.1 Lucilia cuprina | reverse complement strand
GTTCTAGTTCTGTTCTAGTTCTGTTCTAGTTCTGTTCTAGTTCTGTTCTAGTTCTGTTCTAGTTCTGTTCTAGTTCTGTTCTAGTTCTGTTCTAGTTCTGTTCCGGTTGTGTTCTGTTTGTGTTCTAGTTCTAGTTCTGTTCTAATTTGGTTCCGCTTCAATTACCAGAAGGACTTTCTGCTGTTATATCGCCTGTATGTTGGCCTCCATTTACAAGTGTCAACTTGTGGCAGCGACAGTTGAGGCCAAAATACTCGTATGAATGTATGCTGTTCATTCTTGGAAGAAAATACAGACAACAGAAAAGCCAAAACTCATACGATAGATTGAAAAAAGATTTTTAATTTGTGTTGCATTTTTTTTTTTGTGCTACCAATTTTTTAAAAACAAAACTTGACATATTAATGTAGGAACGATGGTTTTATGCAACGGGTTGTAGGCTTAGGACGCAAAAAAATTTTTTTTAAATTTGTTTTTGTTTTATCCAAAAAAGGGGGTCAAATTTGAAACCTCAAACACTGGCAGTTGCTGTCTATGTGAATAGCAAAAACATGAGTGTTTGGTTGTATGTATGTGGCAAATGTAGGTTGCTTTTGTTTTAGGTTGCACATTCACATAAAATGTAAAATGAATGTATGAAAAAATAATTGTGTATGCAAGTGTGTAGGTTCCATGTTCAAAGTTATCATATTGATAAAATACGAGACCACAACCCAAACATACAAAATAACATATGTTGCAGAAGCAAAAACATCATGTTGCTGTAAGCATTCTCTACTCTAGACAAAACTTAACAATTGCAGTATAAAACTGTAACCATGTAAGAGTCATTTTATGGAAACCAAATAAAGTCATGTTTATTCTCCTTCCCTGCCGACTGTACGTAGGTGCCATCATCATCTATCGTTTGATTTCATATTTATTCTATTTGTGTTTTAGTCTTTTATAGGGAAATAATACAAGGATGATCGTAACCCTTTCTTTGGATTTTTATAATGAAATTATGGTTTTCAAAATATTGTTGTTTAACCCTTCCGTTTGACAACTTTACATGATGTTACAAATAGATATATGACATTGTCTATTCATATATAGTTTTATACCATCATTGTCCATAACCTTTACATTTTAATAGTAGGTGGGACAATCTCTATGAGTAATATAATCTTACATTTAAAATTCAAAGATTTCATGATTTAGTGGCCTTATAGAAATTTGCTGATTAAGATTCAATATTCGTTAGTATTTTTTTATTAAAAAAACTACAATTAATATCCGAGTAACGGAAGGAATAAAATATCAATGCCAAAATATCTAAAATATTTTTAACAATTGCCTCTATTTTATTACCAACTTATCTAACTAATCCTTACGTATCTCCCTAATGAACATATAAAAAGGTAAAAGACATGTTTAAACATGTTGTGTTTTGCTTTAAATTTATATTTTTTTTTTTGTTTATTTTTACCTTCATCTCTGTCGTAGTAGTTGTTGTGTTTTTAGTTGTTTAACAATTAGTAAATAATAAAATTTGTTGTTGTTCTATTGTTTTTAATTAATTTATTTTGTGGCTTATTGAAAACTGTGTTTAATTTGCCAGCACACGTACGTAGTACAATGTATCTCGTTGATGTACTAGATATTTTTATTTACAAAAAGGTGCAAGTTCTATTATATTGTTTGATAAAAGTTTTGAATATAATATTTGTTAAAAATTTGTTTAAATACCACTGTGAAAAAAATAAAACTTTTGTAGAGTTACTTAAACGTTTAATAATAGTTGTGGTATAAAAGTTATGTCTTACCAACAGGACTCGTGAGTGTAAATATTATTTTTCAAACAGAAATCAATGTTGATATTTTCTGAACGAGAACTGTACTAGAACTAGAACTGAACTAGAACTGAACTAGAACTGAACTAGAACTGAACTAGAACTGAACTAGAACTGAACTAGAACTGAACTAGAACTGAACTAGA
>NC_060952.1:92031121-92032565 GCF_022045245.1 Lucilia cuprina | reverse complement strand
CAGAACTAGAACAGAACTAGAACAGAACTAGAACAGAACTAGAACAGAACTAGAACAGAACTAGAACAGAACTAGAACAGAACTAGAACAGAACTAGAACTGAACCAGGACTGAGCCAGGACTGAGCCGTTCGAAACAAATAATAAATTGTATATTTTTCCTGATCCTGGTTTACTTACTGTTTTTGTAAAACATTTATTTTACAATTCCAAAAATGTTCACATTATTCTCTCTTAGACTTTTTGGGCAAAAAATTTTAATTCAAGGATTTGAACATTTTTTTATTATTTGACCACAAAGTGGCACATTGTCTCATTTATGGCTTTTCACAGTTTTTGTATTTTTTTTTGGCCACGAAAAGCCCATGTAATAAATATTTTTTTTCACTATTAAGTAATATATTTTTTTAACCACAAACACAATTTTTTATGCAGCAGACGAAAATACAAAAAATAAAAAATAATAAAAATAAACCCTGAAAAAGCTTTCTAAGATGATTTGTGTAATATTTATGTAAATTGTTAAGGGTAACAGGTGTTGCAAGAGCAATTAGTTTTTTTTACGGGCACAAATGAAAAGACACTGAGTCGAACTAAAAAGATAACTTAAACTTTTAAATAATTATAGAAATATAAAGTAAAAGTGATTTAAAAAAAATTAAATTGAAATTAAACTATAGATTACAGCATAATATAACAACCAATTTTCCTAGTTTTAGGCCACACACAATTACTGTGTTTTTGGTCATTTATACGGTTCGTGAAAGTATCATTAAGTTAATATTCACAGTTATAGTTTTAATTCATAAACAACCTCAAACTGCAGCTGTTTAATTACTAATCCCCCAACCCCACCCACGCAAATGGGTGTTAGTGGTTAAAATTATAGTCATCGCCTTCGTTGTCGTCACTCGGTTTATTTTTCAGTTTTTTGGTTAACAACACACCAACCAATATCGGCAGCGAACCAGCCAACTGACCATCAACGAGCCAGCTAGCCAGCCAACACTACATGGTGATACTCTGTATACAACACGACAGGTGTTGATGATTTATGATGTATTTTTACAAAACTACATGCAACTATATGAGGGTGGCACTTGAGTAGTCGTATGATGGAAATGAACACTTTTATTTTCTGTTTAAATTCAGTTTTTCGGCGAATCTTTGGCTTAAATGTTGTTGTGTGCAGTTTTGATGGAAGTGGGTTGAGTTTTAATTAAATACTCTTAATCCTTTTTAATCGAATTAGATTTTGAAAATAGTATGTACTATGAAAATGTTAAGTTCCGTTCTAGTTCAGTTCTAGTTTAGTTTTGTTCAGTTCTAGTTTAGTTTTGTTCAGTTCTAGTTCAGTTCTAATTCAGTTCTAGTTCAGTTCTAGTTCAGTTCTAGTTCAGTTCTAGTTCAGTTCTAGTTCAGTTCTAGTTCAGTTCTAGTTCAGT
>NC_060952.1:92028766-92031021 GCF_022045245.1 Lucilia cuprina | reverse complement strand
GAACAGAACTAGAACAGAACTAGAACAGAACTAGAACAGAACTAGAACAGAACTAGAACAGAACTAGAACAGAACTAGAACAGAACTAGAACAGAACTAGATCTGAACAAGAACTGAACTAGAGCTTTAAATAATCTCTAATTTGAAATTGTATTAATTTTTTTATAACACAGTGCGGTGCATGATTTTTCTTGTAGTATTTTTTTCTCAGTTATAGTTTAGTACATTTGCCTTCCAAAAAAAAGAACTACCGTCCCCCGTTATCTTTATTAAGGCACACAATTTTCATTATTAATATTTTGCTAGTTTTTTGAGCAGGAAAAAAATTTTGCATAAATATAAAAATATCTAAAAAGAAAAAAGCACTATTTTCTATTAACTAAATACAACTACTTTCTGTATTAAAAAACGAAAAAATGAACTGTTAATGTTTTCCAAACAACATCTCATGGTAGCTGGTGCCAAAATTTGGTGGAAGCAACCAAAATGAAAACAAATGTAAAAATATGACATTTCAGTGAAAACATTATCTAAAAGAAATAAATTTAAAATTGACACATTTTAAATGAAATGAAATTAAAAAAATTTTAAAAATTGAAAGATGTTAAATTTTATCATCTATTTGAACTTGCTTCAACTAAAAAAGATTTGTAAAATAATTGCTTATAATTTAAACATATGTATATGTATATGTATATGTAAAATAATTTCTAGGCTTTTGTTGACAGTTTAATCTGTTTGACAATATTTTATGGTCTTCTTTAGTCCTTTAAATGCCTTTAATACTGTTGAACATTAACACTTCCTTTATTGTTAGTTGTCTGCATCAGCATAAAATCCTCTATATTGTGTCATATGTGTAAAAATTTGTTGATTGTTTGCCACAAACAAATCCTCTCTCCCCATTGTGATTTAGTTAATTTTGTTCTTTGACACTTTAAATGTTTAGTTCATTTCTTTTTTTCTATTTTCTATCCTTTGTGCTTTTTATGTGTTTATTCCTTTGTTTCGTAAGTCATTTCTTTTTCTTTTGAGAGTCCTTTTTCCATTATTATTATATGCCTTTGTATTGGAATTATTAACCCTTAACCGCATAATCAATTTATTAGATTAAATTGATATCTGGCGGTTAAAGGTATGAATTCATTAATGAAAAAATACTTTGATTATTTTGATTACATTCATCAAAACGTCTTACCGGAGTCACAGACTTTGTGATTCACATCTCAAATCATCAGATGCTTTTGAGAGCAGATTAAACAACCTTATAGGAAAAGCTGATATAAAGACAATTTGGATGTAGATATTCTTTAAAGATTACATCCTTTCAAATCCTTGCTCTAGCATAATGGGGTTTTATAAGTATTTAAAATTTCCTTTTACAGTCCATTGCTAGCTTCTATCTATTGTTGCTACTTGCTGCTGCTATAGTTAAACCCAAACTGTCATTATAATAATCATCTTCTACTATTTAGTGTTTATCATTTTCTTCTTCTGAAACATTTTCATTTCAATTTGATTTTCAGTTTGTCACTTTTTTTGCGGTACTAGTATTAGTGTCAGTAATTTGTGGCACTTAACTTCATGCCGTTCTTGTTTTTATGCTCCATAGCACTATTTGTAGTAGTCAAGTCCATTTGTTAATCCTGTTGTATTGTATTGTGTTTGGTGGCAAATTTTTGACTCAGGTTTTTGACACTTTTTGTTTTGGTTGATAATTTATCTATTTGCTTAAGGGAACGGATGGTGTTACGACAATGCTTTCTCCTTCTTTTTAGCTATATTTTTTTGCCATTTTATTATATATACTTTTTGTGTGTGTGTGTCTGTAGTGGTACTTTTATTTTATTACCTTAAATTTCTGTTTTTGATTTGTATGGAAAATATTTGCAAGATTTATGGTTTATAATGTCAACCCTTAAGTACTTACTTTATACTGGTTGCTTTTTGGTTGGGTGCTGTAGCAGAATAATATTTAGTGTAAATTGTAGGATTAAAGTTTGTTGATAAAATTAATGACAATTTGAGAAAGAATAAAATAGTTTAAGATCTTCATAAAAGTCCTAAGAATATTATTAAATAGCACATATTAATGAATAAAGTTGAACTTAAGTTAAGTAAGAACTGAACAAGAACTGAATTAGAATTGAACTAGAACTGAAGTAGAACTGAACTAGAACTGAACTAGAACTGAACTAGAACTGAACTAGAACTGAACTAGAACTGAACTAGAATTGAACTAGAATTGAACTAGA
>NC_060952.1:92026324-92028666 GCF_022045245.1 Lucilia cuprina | reverse complement strand
ATAGATAGATAGATAGATAGATAGATAGATAGATAGATAGATAGATAGATAGATAGATAGATAAATTAATAGATAGATAGATAGATAGATAGATAGATACATAGATAGATCGATAGATAGATAGATAGATAGATAGATAGATAGATAGATAGATAGATAGATAGATAGATAGATAGATGGATAGATAGATAGATAGATAGATAGATAGATAGATAGATAGATAGATAGATAGATAGATAGATAGATGATAGATAGATAAATAAATAGATAGATAAATAAATAGATAGATAGATAGATAGATAGATAGATAGATAGATAGATAGATAGATAGATAGATAGATAGATAGATAGATAGATAGATAGATAGATAGATAGATAGATAGATAGATAGAGAGTAAGTAGGTAAGTTACTTAGTTAGTTAGTTAGTTATTTAGTAAGTTAGTTAGTTAGTTTGTTACTTAGTTAGTTACTTAGTTCGTTCGCTCGTTTCCCTACCAAATTTGACTTTAAAAAATATTAGTCCTTTTAATTAAAAGCAACATTTAGTTTATTTGTGGTGATTATAATCCTTTCCTCTAAATATTTCACTTCACTGAGTACAAACAACTTTTTTAATTTCCTTTCGTTATGGAAAATGCACCTATCACTATAATGATAACTCGTCCTTTTTGCAACTTATTTTTGTAAATAAACACTTAACACCTGCTTGCATTTTCATTTTATAAAACATTTAAATATTAATAATACAAAAACCCAACCATTGCAAAAAGCAACAACAATAAAAAACTAACAAATTAAAATAAAAAACCGGGAATATAAAACAAAGTGTTTACACTAACTTGAGCTTTTTAATCAGACAAATGAAACTATGTTTTCCATACATAAAACAATGCCACATTACTGTTATGTACTTCCGCTGTACGCCATTTTTGTTGCTAACGCTTCACTAATACAACTACATGTTTTAGAGGATTAGTTTATTTAAGAGAAATTTAAATTTTTGATAGTTTTTTATTTCAATTTTTCTTTGTTTTACATTAAAGAGGTTCTTTGTTACCATTTTCTTTCTGTTTTTAATGACCATTTTTTTTAAGATTTCTTTTCATTAATATGGCATTTTGCCAATAATATGTTTTCCCGGAAAACCCACTCACAATTAACTATTTAGTGTTACACACAATATTTATGTTATTCGCCAGAAAAACTCTGTCCTGTTTGGCGTTATAATATAATGAAATGTAACAAATAATGGATAAAAAACTACTAATTAACAACTGTCAAAAACACTATAACTGTAACATAAACAGTGTTGTCGTTTTGTTATTTTTTTGCTATTGTGGTTGTTCATGTGTGTGCTTTTGTGTGTTTTCAACTGTTAATTGTATTAAATACCAAATAAAATTGTTCTTTTTTCAACAAAGTATGTAATTAAGTGTAACAATGTAACAATGTTTTGTATTTGTGGGAGTTAATAAATGACAGAAGAGGATACTTTTGTTATATGGCAATGATGTAAAATTAACATAAAATTAAATTTGAAATTTTTTTTAAGTTTTTGATTAAAATATCGATTATATAGGATAAATAGGATTGATTACATATCAAGTCTCTTTATTTGAGCCTTTTCCCTTTTCATAGTAATTTTATACCTTCATGGTTTGTTTTCTTTAATGGTTTGTTATGTTTGTTTTTATCTTGCAAAATTGCCATAATTTAATGATGTTTGCAAAAACTCATTCTCATTTTTATTAAAACAACCCCCCCCCCCCCCCTCTCTTATTCGGTTTTGTTTAGTTTCCATAAACCATGACATTTTATCGAATATTTCTGTTTTTAATCGTTTTTGTCTTGCCACTTTATTTTTGTTTATAGGGCTCTCCCTTTGTTGTTGTTTTTGGTGTTATTATGAGTAGTACATTTGCCTTGGCAATTTTTGAGATGAAAGTCAATTGTTTGTGGCTAATAAAAAACAATCATAATTTTGTTGAATATTTTAAGCACTTAGAGGAACGGTGGGAAAAAAAGAACTTGATTTTTGTGGGTTTCGGAAGATGTCACATTAAACAAAAGACTTTAATTCGATATATTTTTATAAAAACTTTTCAGATCAGTAAAATTATACAACGGTTCTAGTTTAGTTCTAGTTCTGTTCTAGTTCTGGTTCTGTTCTATTTCTTTTCTAGTTCTGTTCTAGTTTTGTTCTAGTTCTGTTCTAGTTTTGTTCTAGTTCTGCTCTAGTTCTGTTCTAGTTCTAGTTCTAGTTCTGTTCTAGTTCTAGTTCTGTTCTAGTTCTGTTCTAGTTCTGTTCTAGTTCTGTTCTAGTTCTGTTCTAGTTCTGTTC
>NC_060952.1:92023773-92026224 GCF_022045245.1 Lucilia cuprina | reverse complement strand
ACTGAACTAGAACTGAACTAGAACTGAACTAGAACTGAACTAGAACTGAACTAGAACTGAACTAGAACTAGAACTGAACTAGAACTGAACTAAAACTGAACTAGAACTAAACTAAAACTGAACTAGAACTAAACTAAAACTGAACTAGATTTTATTTTAAATTAAATTTTCTTTTTCAAGATAAATTTTCCTTTCTTTATGTAATTGTTTAAGAACAGCTTTGGAAAATAAAGAGGAAAACGTAGTTGTAATTGCATTAATTTGTTATTTAACAAACAACAACAAATTGTTACTGAAAGTTACTTGTCACTCAGTCATTCACTTTTTTCATACATACAACTCAAATATTCAGTCAAGGGGTTTTTACCTTTTTGTTGTTTTTTATTTTGCTGTATGGTCTTTTTTGTCGTCAAAGTTAACAAGAGAATGCAAAAAACTTGCTGCTGTTTTTGACATGTAAGTCGTCTTAGTTTAACAAAAAAAAAATCATTTAGGGTTTTTTCAATATATGACACGATTTTTTACAATAGTTTTTAAAGGAAGAAACAAAAACTTAAATCTAGCTTTTTCTATTGTTTTTCCTCATACTCCAGTGATGTTTAGTATTTAGGTTTTTTGCCAGTTTTTCTTTTAGGAAAAAACAACAAGTCATTGCTGAAATGAACTTGTCAAAAAATGGAAGCAAAGTTTCAAATACATGTATGATGATAATGAAAATGTATTTTGTAGTGATTTTATTGGATAGAAAACATGTTAATGAAAATGTCCTTTTTTTGCTCTTTGTACTTAAAGAAAAATAAATTTACAAGAAGACAGGTCATGTGTTAAATTTTAGTTTTCAAAAAGCATTCTGTATTCCCTCAAAATATCGAGTTTTAGTATAAAATAGAAGTGATCACAGATTTCGCTTGTTTTTGCTCTATCTCTTACAGTTTCCAAGAAAAACGGTCTTTTATGTTTCACTCAAAATATTGAGTTTTGGTATTAAATGGAAGTGATCACAAATTTCGCTTGTTTTTGCTCTATCTCTTACAGTTTCCGAGAAAAACGGACTCTTATGTTTTCACTCAAAATATCGAGTTTTGGTAGAAAATGGAAGTGATCACAGATTTCGCTTGTTTTTGCTCTATCTCTACAGTTTCCAAGAAAAACGGACTTTTATATTTTCATTCAAAATATCGAGTGTTGGTAGAAAATGGAAGTGATCACAGATTTCGTTGCTTTTGCTCTGTCTCTTATAATTTCCAAGAAATACGGACTTTTATGTTTTCACTAAAAATATCGAGTTTTGCTAGGAAATGGAAGTGATTACAAATTTCGCTTGTTTTTGCTTTATCTCTTATAGTTTCCAAGAAAAACGGACTCTTATGTTTTCACTCAAATTATCAAGTTTTGGTAGAAAATGGAAGTGATCACAGATTTCGCTTGTTTTTGGTATGAATTGGAAGTGATCACAGATTTTGTTTGTTTTTGCTCTGTCTCTTATAATTTCCAAGAAATACGGACTTTTATGTTTTCACTAAAAATACCGAGATTTGATATGAAATGGAAGTGATCATGGATTTTGCTTGTTTTTGCTCTATCTCTTACAGTTTCCAAGAAAAACGGACTTTTTTTCTTACAGTTTCCAAGAAAAACGGACTTTTATGTTTTCACTCAAATATCGAGTTTTGGTATGAAATGGAAGTGATCACAGATTTCTCTTGTTTTTGCTCTATTTCTTATAGTTTCCAAGAAAAACGGACTTTTATGTTTTCAATCAAAATATGGAGTTTTGGTATGAAGTGAAAGTGATCACAGATTTCGCTTGTTTTTGCTCTATCTTTTATAGTTTCCAAGAAAACGGACTTTTATGTTTTCACTCAAAATAACAAGTTTGTTAGGAAATGGAAGTGATCACAGATTTCGATTTTTTTGCTCTATCTATAAGAAAAACGGACTTTTATGTTTGCACTCAAAATATCGAGTTTTGGTAGGAAATCGAAGTGATCACATATTTCGCTTGTTTTTACTCTATCTCTTATAGTTTCCAAGAAAATCGGACCTTTATGTTTTCAGTCAAAATATCGAGTTTTGGTAGGAAATGGAAGTGATCACGGATTTCCCTTGTTTTTGCTCTATCTCTTATAGTTTCCAAGAAAAACGGACTTTTATATTTTCACTCAATATATCGAGTTTTGGTAGGAAATGGAAGTGATCACAGATTTCGCTTGTTTTTGCTCTATCTCTTATAGTTTCCAAGAAAAACGGACTTTTATGTTTTCACTCAAAATATCGAGTTTTGGTATGAAATGGAAGTGATCACAGATTTCGCTTGTTTTTGCTCTATCTCTTAAAGTTTCTAAGAAAAACGGACTTTTATGTTTTCACTCAAAATATCGAGTTTTGGTAGAAAATGGAAGTGATCACAGATTTCTCTTGTTTTCGCTCTATCTCTTATAGTTTCCAAGA
>NC_060952.1:92022660-92023673 GCF_022045245.1 Lucilia cuprina | reverse complement strand
CGTTTTTCTTGGAAACTATAAGAGATAGAGCAAAAACAAGCGAAATCTGTGATCACTTCCATTTCATACCAAAACTCGATATTTTGAGTGAAAACATAAAAGTCCGTTATTTTAGGTGAAAATATAAAAGTCCGTTTTTCTTGGAAACTATAAGAGATAGAGCAAAAACAAGCGAAATCTGTGATCACTTCCATTTCTTACCAAAACTCGATATTTTGACTGAAAACATAAAGGTCCGATTTTCTTGGAAACTATAAGAGATAGAGTAAAAACAAGCGAAATATGTGATCACTTCGATTTCCTACCAAAACTCGATATTTTGAGTGCAAACATAAAAGTCCGTTTTTCTTAGAAACTATAAGAGATAAAGCAAAAACAAGCGAAATCTGTGATCACTTGAATTTCATACCAAAACTCTATATTTTGAGTGAAAACATAAAAGTCCGTTTTTCTTGGAAACTATAAGAGATAGAACAAAAACAAGCGAAATCTGTGATCACTTCCATTTCATACCAAAAATCGATATTTTGAGTGAAAACATAAAAGTCCGTTTTTCTTGGAAACTATAAGAGATAGAGCAAAAACAAGCGAAATCTGTGATCACTTCCATTTCATACCAAAACTCGATATTTTGAGTGAAAACATAAAAGTCCGTTTTTCTTGGAAACTATAAGAGATAGAGCAAAAACAAGAGAAATCTGTGATCACTTCCATTTTCTACCAAAACTCGATATTTTGAGTGAAAACATAAAAGTCCGTTATTTTGGGTAAAACATAAAAGTCCGTTTTTCTTGGAAACTATAAGAGATAGAGCAAAAACAAGGGAAATCTGTGATCACTTCCATTTCATACCAAAACTCGATATTTTGAGTGAAAACATAAAAGTGCGTTTTTCTTAGAAACTATAAGAGATAGAGCAAAAACAAGCAAAATCTGCGATCACTTCCATTTTATAAAAAAACTCGATATTTTGAGTAAAAACATAAAAGTCCGTTTTTCTTGGAAATTATAAG
>NC_060952.1:92015728-92022560 GCF_022045245.1 Lucilia cuprina | reverse complement strand
AAATGGAAGTGATCACAGATTTCCCTTGTTTTTGCTCTATCTCTTATAGTTTCCAAGAAAAACGGACTTTTGGTATGAAATGGAAGTGATTACAGATTTCGCTTGTTTGTAAGAAAAACGGACTTTTATATTTTCACTCAAAATATCGAGTTTTGGTAGAAAATGGAAATGATCACGGATTTCGCTTGTTTTTGCTCTATCTCTTATAGTTTGCAAGAAAAGCGGACCTTTATGTTTTCACTTAAAATATCGAGTTTTGGTATGAAATGGAAGTGATCACAGATTTTGCTTGTTTTTGCTCTATCTCTTATAGTTTCCAAGAAAAACGGACTTTTATGTTTTCACTCAAAATATCGAGTTTTGGTAGGAAATGGAGGTGATCACAGATTTCGCTTGTTTTTGCTCTATCTCTTATAGTTTCCAAGAAAAACGGACTTTTATGTTTTCACTCAAAATATCGAGTTTTGGTATGAAATGGAAGTGATCACTGATTTCGCTTGTTTTTGCTCCATCTCTTATAGTTTCCAAGAAAAATGGAAATTTATGTTTTCACTCAAAATATCGAGTTTTGGTAGGATATGGAAGTGATCACAGATTTCGCTTGTTTTTGCTCTATCTCTTATAGTTTCCAAGAAAAACGGACTTTTATGTTTTCACTCAAAATATCGAGTTTTGGTAGAAAATGGAAATAATCACGGATTTCGCTTGTTTTTACTCAATCTCTTATAGTTTCCAGGAAAAACGGACTTTTATGTTTTCACTCAAAATATCGAGTTTTGGTAGAAAATGGAAGTGATCACAGATTTCGGTTGTTTTTGCTCTATCTCTTATAGTTTCCAAGAAAAACCGACTTTTATGTTTTCACTCAAAATATCGAGTTTTGGTAGGAAATGAAGTGATCACGGATTTCGCTTGTTTTTGCTCTATATCTTATAATTTCTAAGAAAAACGGACTTTTATGTTTTCACTCAAAATATCGAGTTTTGGTATGAAATGGAAGTGATCACAGATTTCGCTTGTTTTTGCTCTATCTCTTATAGTTTCCAAGAAAAACGGACTTTTATGTTTTCACTCAAAATATCGAGTTTTGGTATGAAATTCAAGTGATCACAGATTTCGCTTGTTTTTGCTCTATCTCTTATAGTTTCCAAGAAAAACGGACTTTTATGTTTTCACTCAAAATATCGAGTTTTGGTATGAAATGGAAGTGATCACAGATTTCCCTTGTTTTTGCTCTATCTCTTATAGTTTCTAAGAAAAACGGACTTTTATGTTTTCACTCAAAATATCGAGTTTTGGTATGAAATGGAAGTGATCACAGATTTCGTTTGTTTTTGCTCTATCTCTTATAGTGTCTAAGAAAAACGGACTTTTATGTTTTCACTCAAAATATCGAGTTTTGGTAGGAAATGGAAGTGATCACAGATTTCGCTTGTTTTTGCTCTATCTCTTATAGTTTCCAAGAAAAACGGACTTTTATGTTTTCACTCAAAATATCTAGTTTTGGTAGGAAATGGAAGTGATCACGGATTTCCCTTGTTTTTGCTCTATCTCTTATAGTTTCTAAGAAAAACGGACTTTTATGTTTTCACTCAAAATATCGAGTTTTGGTAGGAAATGGAAGTGATCACTGATTTTGCTTGTTTTTACTCTATCTCTTATAGTTTCCAAGAAAAACGGACTTTTATATATTCACTCAATATATCGAGTTTTGGTAGGAAATGGAAGTGATCACAGATTTTGCTTGTTTTTGTTCTATCTCTTATAGTTTCCAAGAAAAACGGACTTTTATGTTTTCACTCAAAATATCGAGTTTTGGTAGGAAATGGAAGTGATCACAGATTTCGCTTGTTTTTGCTCTATCTCTTATAGTTTCCAAGAAAAACGGACTTTTATGTTTTCACTCAAAATATCGAGTTTTGGTAGGAAATGGAAGTGATCACTGATTTTGCTTGTTTTTGCTCTATCTCTTATAGT
Source organism: Lucilia cuprina (assembly GCF_022045245.1). Taxonomy (NCBI): domain Eukaryota; kingdom Metazoa; phylum Arthropoda; class Insecta; order Diptera; family Calliphoridae; genus Lucilia; species Lucilia cuprina. The sequence continues at coordinate 92,020,583 of NC_060952.1, read as the reverse complement.
TTCCAAGAAAAACGGACTTTTATATTTTCACTCAAAATGTCGAGTTTTGGTATGAAATGGAAGTGATCACAGATTTCGCTTGTTTTTGCTCTATCTCTTATAGTTTCCAAGAAAAACGGACTTTTGTTATGAAATGGAAGTGATTACAGATTTCGCTTGTTTGCAAGAAAAACGACTTTTATATTTTCACTCAAAATATCGAGTTTTGGTAGAAAATGGAAATGATCACGGATTTCGCTTGTTTTTGCTCTATCTCTTATAGTTTGCAAGAAAAACGGACCTTTATGTTTTCACTTAAAATATCGAGTTTTGGTATGAAATGGAAGTGATCACAGATCACGAGTTTTGGTAGAAAATGGAAATGATCACGGATTTCGCTTGTTTTTGCTCTATCTCTTATAGTTTGCCAGAAAAACGGACCTTTATGTTTTCACTCAAAATATAGAGTTTTGGTATGAAATGGAAGTGATCACAGATTTCGCTTGTTTTTGCTCTATTTCTTATAGTTTCCAAGAAAAACGGACTTTTATGTTTTCACTCAAAATATCGAGTTTTGGTATGAAATGAAAGTGATCACAGATTTCGCTTGTTTTTGCTCTATCTCTTATAGTTTCCAAGAAAAACGGATATTTATGTTTTCACTCAAAATATCGAGTTTTGGTTGGAAATGGATGTGATCACAGATTTCTCTTGTTTTTGCTCTATCTCTTATAGTTTCCAAGAAAACCGGACTTTTATGTTTTCACTCAAAATATCGAGTTTTGGTATAAAATGGAAGTGATCACAGATTTCGCTTGTATTTGCTCTATCTCTTATAGTTTCTAAGAAAAACGGTCTTTTATGTTTTCACTCAAAATATCAAGTTTTGGTAGGAAATGGAAGTGATCACAGATTTCGCTTGTTTTTGCTCTATCTCTTATAGTTTCCAAGAAAAACGGACTTTTATGTTTTCACTCAGGTTTTGGTAGGAAATAGTAGTGATCACAGATTTCTCTTGTTTTTGCTCTATCTCTTATAGTTTCCAAGAAAAACGGACCTTTATGTTTTCACTCAAAATATCGAGTTTTGGTATGAAATGGAAGTGATCACAGATTTCGCTTGTTTTTGCTCTATCTCTTATAGTTTCCAAGAAAAACGGAATTTTTATGTTTTCACTCAAAATATCGAGTTTTGGTATGAAATGGAAGTGATCACAGATTTCTCTTGTTTTTGCTCTATTTCTTATAGTTTCCAAGAAAAACGGACTTTTATGTTTTCACTCAAAATACCGAGTTTTGGTATGAAATGGAAGTGATCACAGATTTCGCTTGTTTTTGCTCTATCTCTTATAGTTTCCAAGAAAAACGGACTTTTATGTTTTCACTCAAAATATCGAGTTTTGGTAGGAAATGGAGGTGATCACAGATTTCGCTTGTTTTTGCTCTATCTCTTATAATTTCCAATAAAAACAGACATTTATGTTTTCACTCTAAGAATTCAATTTTTTAACAATCACTAATGTTTACAAATGATCTGACTAATTAAATCATCCTACTCTTCCTCCCTTATTTCTTGAATCATGCAAAAACTTGTCTTCCATGAAAACATCATTTATCAACGTTTTAAGTTTCATTAATGTATGTGACATTTTTTCTGTTGGTTGGGCATTTTTTGTTGGGGTCTAGGTATTCACTGAAACGTTCACTTATAGCAAGTCTAGCATACGGTGATTTTTGACAATGATAATGGTTTATGATGGCAACCATTGTTAGTGACAGGCACACACACACATATTATATTACGTTAAAAAAGTCCCTGTAGTTCAGGAAGACTATCATGGTGTAGTGATTTTAAAGTGCGGAAGTAGAAAACTGTTTCACTAGCACGATAGATTTTTTATAGAACGCTTTTGCTATATTTATTACAGAAATCTTTCTCTGGCGAGAGAGTTTTGTTAGAAACACTAAATAAGAATGTAACATGTAGTTACACATTTCGAAAAAGTAACTATCTCTCTAGTGATACATAAACTTAAGAAACTGTCGGGTTTTTTTTTATATGTAATATCTTTACGAGTGTTTACTGCTAGGATGTACACATGTATTGCAAAATGTCAAACCACGTGTAAATAAAGATTGTGTTAAAAATAACATTAAAACAGTAACAAAAACAAGAGAAACCACTAATAAATACTCAAATACTCATACCAAACCAAACAACCACAAGCGAATCAAACCACCCACTTAACGAACAATATCAAGAGAATTATAACTATGGGAGGACAATGACGAAAAGGCGGAGTGATGATAATGATGACGATGAAAATGTAAAAACCATTTAATATAATGCAGTCAGTCAGTTATAAGTGTTACTGATAGTGAATGGACCGACGACATATTACTTCCGCTGTTTTGCTGTTGCATGGGGTCATTTTAGGCCAAATATTAACAATGAATGATACAAACAGCCCATCATCATGATACCTGACAGTTTTTTTTTTTGTAGATTTTTAAACAGTCATGTTTGTTTTTTAATTCCCAAAAGGCGTTTAAGTTTTTATTTAACTTTGACAAAATTTGCTTAATTTTTTTTTTTAAATTTAATCATTCTATTAGTTAACTTCCTTTTCTGATTAAACTGTTTAACTTTGAAACACAAAAAGCTTTGCAAACTTTTCATTAACATCATAAATGTTTCGTAAAAAAACCTAAAAACCATTAAGTATTTCTACTTCAATGAGTTGCTGCTTTACAGGCATTTAGAAAGTCCTTTATCTCACTGTGATTTACTGAAAAAATTCATAAGAAAAAACAATGAACACAATTTGCAGAAACAGATATCGTAACAACCACACTCTCACGTACGAGAAAATCATAAAAATTAAAATGACAACGGAAATAATGAAAGTAAAAGTTGTGGGCGATAGAAACAGTGAAGCTACAGAGGAAGCACACAAATTCGTAGTATTCTTATTAAGTCTTTGAAACAGAACTAGAACAGAACTAGAACAGAACTAAAACTGAACTAGAACTGAACTAGAACTAGAACTGAACTAGAACTGAACTAGAACTAGAACTGAACTAGAACTGAACTAGAACTGAACTAGAACTAGAACTAGAACTGAACTAGAACTGAACTAGAACTGAACTAGAACTGAACTAGAACTGAACTAGAACTGAACTAGAACTGAACTAGAACTGAACTAGAACTGAACTAGAACTGAACTAGAACTGAACTAGAACTGAACTAGAACTGAACTAGAACTGAACTAGAACTGAACTAGAACTGAACTAGAACTGAACTAGAACTGAACTAGAACTGAACTAGAACTGAACTAGAACTGAACTAGAACTGAACTAGAACTGAACTAGAACTGAACTAGAACTGAACTAGAACTGAACTAGAACTGAACTAGAACTGAACTAGAACTGAACTAGAACTGAACTAGAACTGAACTAGAACTGAACTAGAACTGAACTAGAACTGAACTAGAACTGAACTAGAACTGAACTAGAACTGAACTAGAACTGAACTAGAACTGAACTAGAACTGAACTAGAACTGAACTAGAACTGAACTAGAACTGAACTAGAACTGAACTAGAACTGAACTAGAACTGAACTAGAACTGAACTAGAACTGAACTAGAACTGAACTAGAACTGAACTAGAACTGAACTAGAACTGAACTAGAACTGAACTAGAACTGAACTAGAACTGAACTAGAACTGAACTAGAACTGAACTAGAACTGAACTAGAACTGAACTAGAACTGAACTAGAACTGAACTAGAACTGAACTAGAACTGAACTAGAACTGAACTAGAACTGAACTAGAACTGAACTAGAACTGAACTAGAACTGAACTAGAACTGAACTAGAACAGAACTAGAACAGAACTAGAACTGAACTAGAACAGAACTAGAACAGAACTAGAACTGAACTAGAACAGAACTAGAACAGAACTAGAACTGAACTAGAACAGAACTAGAACAGAACTAGAACAGAACTAGAACTGAACTAGAACAGAACTAGAACAGAACTAGAACAGAACTAGAACAGAACTAGAACAGAACTAGAACAGAACTAGAACAGAACTAGAACAGAACTAGAACAGAACTAGAACAGAACTAGAACAGAACTAGAACAGAACTAGAACAGAACTAGAACAGAACTAGAACAGAACTAGAACAGAACTAGAACAGAACTAGAACAGAACTAGAACAGAACTAGAACAGAACTAGAACAGAACTAGAACAGAACTAGAACAGAACTAGAACAGAACTGGAACAGAACTAGAACAGAACTAGAACAGAACTAGAACAGAACTAGAACAGAACTAGAACAGAACTAGAACAGAAAAACTAGAACAGAACTAGAACAGAACTAGAACAGAACTAGAACAGAACTAGAACAGAACTAGAACAGAACTAGAACAGAACTAGAACAGAACTAGAACTAGAACAGAACTAGAACAGAACTAGGACAGAACTAGAACTAGAACTAGAACAGAACTAGAACAGAACTAGAACAGAACTAGAACAGAACTAGAACAGAACTAGAACTAGAACAGAACTAGAACAGAACTAGAACAGAACTAGAACAGAACTAGAACAGAACTAGAACAGAACTAGAACAGAACTAGAACAGAACTAGAACAGAACTAGAACAGAACTAGAACAGAACTAGAACAGAACTAGAACAGAACTAGAACAGAACTAGAACAGAACTAGAACAGAACTAGAACAGAACTAGAACAGAACTAGAACAGAACTAGAACAGAACTAGAACAGAACTAGAACAGAACTAGAACAGAACTAGAACAGAACTAGAACAGAACTAGAACAGAACTAGAACAGAACTAGAACAGAACTAGAACA
>NC_060952.1:91983228-92010728 GCF_022045245.1 Lucilia cuprina | reverse complement strand
ACAAAAGTGTCATTTACATTTGTAAAGAGATGGAGGAATGGAACAATTTGGAGGATGTGGTAAATAGTTCCTTAATTTAAGGACACTAGTTTAGGTTTTTTTGTGTATTTCAGTCTTAGACACTTCGTGTGTGTGTGTATTTTAATGACTTCTTAGTGTTCAAGTGGTAAACCACAAAACCATAAGAATGTTCTCATACAAACATACAAGACATTTTGTTGTTTGGCTGCTCTTTAGCTGTAGTGTATGGTAGACGGAGTGGATTAATTTGTAGTGTCGTCTATTACAGTGTTTAGAGCAGGTTATATGTGATGATTAGGTCATAAGTTGTTGTTATCTATTATTTACAAGAAAAAAATCCAATTTAAGGAAATTTGTTAAAATGACCAGAGAAATCTATATAAGAAACGCCTTTTTGCTGTAAAATATTTATAAAACAATACCACAAAATAAAGTCAATAGTTATTTATATATAATTGGCTTTTCAATTACAAAAAGTAAAGCATAGTTTTAGTTGTTTATAGAAATTAAATAATAAAGCATAAAACTAAAATTAAACTTTAAAGGAACTTTAAAGAGCATAAACAAAAATAAATAAAAACTAAATAAAATTTCTATTCATTTTTAAAAAGTAGCAAATTTTTTCCTATTTTTTTCAAACTTTTATTGACTTTTTCCTATAACAGCCAAAAACTAAAGCATACTTTTAGTTTTTATTACAACAACTAAGCAAATTTTTTTTAGCCCATTGTCTCATTATGTTTACACAAAAACACTTAAAAATGTCTGTCTATCTTTTAACAAAATTGCCCGCTTTGTGTTCACTTTAAGCTTTTATTACTTTTTTTAACGAGAGAAAAAAATACTTTGTAGCCTAACAAAAAATCTCTAAAAAAAGCTATTAATTTGTCACAAAGGCGTTAATTTTTTATTTTGGAAATATGGCTTTTAGAAATAGTTTGCTAGGAAAAACGTCTACATGTTTTAAATTCCTTGCAGAAAATTTACGTTTTTATTTGTAGCTTTTATCAAAAAAAACAAAAAACTTTGAACAAAATCATAAGCTGAAATGTTAAATGCATAACAGAACCAACCATTTATATAAAAATCATTAAAACAACAAAACAACCACAATTTTAAAATAAACAATGTAATTTTAATAATTTCCTTTAACATAATACTTTACATTAAATAAACAGTAAAACTTAACATATAAATAAAACCATATAACATGATCTCTGTTAAGTTAAACACTAGTTTACAGGGTAACTGTCAAAATAGCATGTTTCTCCAGAAACGATACAAAATAACATAATTTTAAATTGCTAATTTATTTAAAGAAAATGTAATAAACAATTTATGAAATAAAACAAATTATTTATACAATAATTGCAAGCAAAAATATCACACTATTTTTGCTATGTTATTGTGTTTTTCTATTACTATGTTATTTACTATGTTTTTGCCTTAACACAGTACTTTACATACACACAAAACCACAAGCTACTTACTCTCTGTTAAGTTAAGATCTTGTTTACTTTCTCTCCTTCCGTTAGTTTTTAAAGAAACATCATCGAACAAACATGTCAAGTGAAAAATAGTGTTAATTTAAATTGTTAAAAAAATTAAAGAAAAACTTAAAAATATTTGATAAATTATATATCAAATTGAAATATACAATCTCTAAAAGAAGTGAGAGCAACAATTTTTCCAATTTTAATAAAATTAATAGCAAAAAATATTGAAAAAAGTTTTAACATCAAGAAAAACATGACGGCTGTCTTAAAACAAAGTGTTAACTATTATTTGTCAATTAGTTAAAGAAAATCATAACTTTATTAAAAGAAAGTTATAAGAAAATAAAGTGTAATATGTGTGTAATTAGTGCAACTAAATATATTTTGACAAAAATGGGTAAGTGTTTTAAAGTTAAAGAAATTTTGTAAGAAAAGTGCTGGTAATTACATGAAGTTGTCATATTTAGTTGTTATTGTTCGAAGTTAAGTAAACAAACAAAACAAAAGCAAAAAAATTAGTGTTTGGAGTTGCCAGAGTGGAAGATTAATGGGATAGAATAGAATTTTGAAGGCGGCAATAAAATGTAATAATTTTTTATAGTTTTCGAAATAATCGCTATTGTTAGTTTGTTTGTTTGTTTGTTTGTTTGTTTGTTTGTTAGTTAGTTAGTTAGTTAGTTAGTTAGTTAGTTAGTTAGTTAGTTAGTTAGTTAGTTAGTTAGTTAGTTATTTAGTTAGTTAGTTAGTTAGTTAGTTAGTTAGTTAGTTAGTTAGTTAGTTAGTTAGTTAGTTAGTTAGTTAGTTAGTTAGTTAGTTAATTAGTTAGTTAATAGTTAATAGTTGTCTCAAGTTCTTTTCAAAACCTAGTTGGTTTCATTTCTCTCTTCTCAATTCTGCTTAAGCCATGAATACTTATTCAGCAGTGCAGGATATTAGTATTTCTGTTTGTTATATTTACAACAATAGACATAATATAACAATTAGTTGAAAAGGAACAATTTGCACACGAACAAATAAGTATCAAACATACAAAAAATAACTAACACTTACACACACGCTATTTATCCCTTTCCTACTCTAATGGCAACTAAGCAAAATCTACAAAACACATGCACACATTTCTGCACATTCATTTCTTTACTCATATGCTTGCACACCCCCGCTTTACAAAGCTCTTACTTTATTTCTCTTCTATTCAAATTCTCATAATAATGGATAATTTATGAGCCTAAAAATATGCAATGTTTATTGCTAGACCATTACTGCTGATGTATGTACATGTGTTTATGTATGAAAGCATGAGTGAGAATGCAAAATACAAAAACAAATAGTTAGGGATTTATCCTTTTATTATTGTTGTTGTTATTTGAAACTATTTTTTAATTTATAGTAATTTTTGAGAGGAGATAAAGAAAAACAACTGTAAATTGAATAGAAAGAATTAAGGTGAAAAAATGAATAGCTAATAAAATTATAAGAAAGAAATATTTTATAAATTACAAATTTGTTGACATGGCAGAGATAAAAAGTTGTTTATTTAAAAGTTAAGGAGAGAATTTTTCCTTAAAAATATGTATATTTTGTGAAATTTTTGCTGGACAAATGTGTTTGTATTCCATGTGGTTTTTTATTTTTGTAAAAAAAAAGATAAATGTCATAAAAAAAATTTTAGAAAAACCAGAAAAATTATATTTTTTTATACTTCCTTGTTTTTAAAATAACGCTTTTAAGGTCATTCTTAAATTTCCTTCTTTTTCGAATAAGAAACTACAAGGGTTTGTGACTTTGATATATTAAATCTAAGCCTAAAACCTTACATATCCCATATACCATTTATACAATATGGTAACATTAAAATTTCCTTAACATATGGTATTTTTTTATAATACGGCAACCTATTTTTCAGGTGACATATAAAATCTGCATGGCATCTCCTTAATTGTGCTCTCTTCATTATAAAACGTCACTTCTCGACTGATTGCAAGAAAAAATAATATATTTTAAGAAAAATCTACAAAAATAACAAATAATAAAATTATTAATATTTATTTAAAATAAAATTAATTAATATATAAGCAACATGCAAAATATAATAAAAAAGTGTTGTAATTTTTAATAATTTAAAAGAAATTTGGCAAAAATTAGTCATTGAAAGGCGGCTACGAAGAGAAAAAAACACAACATAACCAGCAGAATTTCCACAGTAACGACAACAAAAAGTGCAATTTTTAAGCAACAAATTCTATAAATTTTAAAACTATAAAACTTTCTTAACAATGTCCTTTAAGAAAGATTTATATTATTGCAAAAATATTGATGATTTGGAAAAATGTTCCGAGATACCCGATGTTCGACAACGTAAAATGCAAGTGTAAGTACAGTTGCATAAATTGCATGAACGGCCACACAAACTAGTTTCTAATCGCTTTTTCTAATTGTGTTCTAATTATTAGTTTACTAGAGACAGCAAAAAAACTTAATGCTGAAGCTGAGAAACATTATGGCAAAGGTGATGAGGAGTTGGCCTATGTTTTCTATACAAAATATTTTAATATGCTCAATAGCATTTACAAGAAACCCGACTATCAGGAGAATAAACCATTGATAAGACAAATGTTGGGTGATAATCGCACCAATAAAATGACTATGGATCGTTTGGAGGCTTTAACTATGTCGCTCAACGAACGTTATGAACGTTTAAATTCGAAAAATAAAGCAAAAACTACTGCTGCTGCTTCTGCTGCACCGCCAGCAATGGTGTCAAATGATCGTTCACGTTCAAATTCTCCTAAAGTCGTTAGCAATGTTGTAGATATAGCCTCTATGCGTTTAATGTCTTGTCAGCAATTATTCGAAGCTATGAAATTACAAAATGTTTTAGTAATAGATTGTCGTTCGGCAGAAGATTTTAAAACATCTCATTTGCAATATAATTTAACGTTAAGCATACCCGAGGAAATTATACACGCGGGGTAAGGTTTTTTGATGTATTCTGTTAAGTTTTGTTTGTTTTTATGGTTTTTACTTTGTGTTTTTAAGTATGTCGGCTGGTAAATTACAAGACAAACTTGACAACGAATCCAAAAAGTTGTGGTCAGCTAGAGCCATTAAAGATGAGGTGGTTTTAATGGATTGGAATTGTTCGGAACCAAATCCCCAAGAAGATAGACCAATTGCTGTGCTAATGGATATATTGCAAAATGTAAGTGAAATAAGTGAAAACAATACGAAATTTTTTTTTATATTTAAACCGTTTCCCCTTTCCAGTGGGATCCTGACGTAACCTATCGTTCACCTATTAAAATTCTCGAAGGTGGCTACGAATACTTTCTTTTAATGTATCCCACCTGTTGTACAAATCCCATGGTGCAGGCACCATCTGTACCACAAAATAATCTAAATCTTATCGATGATATAGAATATCCTTCCGTATTGGATATACAAATGAAAGATGAAATAATATTGAATATTAGTGATGCAGGAAATACAGTAAAATCACCGACACCATCCACTAAAGTAAATAGACCCATCATAGATAGATCAAGCAAGCAGGCAGCTCTAAAAACTTATGATGAAAAACAAAAAGCCATCGATGAAATTGTTAAAGATCAGACAGTTCTTCTGGAAAAGGCCAAAGAAAATGATGAAGAATTACATAAGGTGGCCAAGCAATTGAATAATATTTATGGTAAAAAACAATTAACCCCCTCGGAACAACAATTGGTATACAATATGATGCAATTGGAGAGTGCAGCCGAAGATTTTGTAAGTTTTCTTTTTTTTTTAGCAAAAAAGTTAAATCGAATATTTAGTTTTATTTCTCTCATAATTAGAAACTAGAAAATATGCGCCTGCGCGAAGAACTCGAAGAATACAAACGACGCGAAAAGGAAGAAAAAGCCAACATTCCTTTACAACTTAAAGTTGAAGTGGAAAAGGCGACCAAAGAGATAGAAGCTAAAATCGAAGAACGTCAACGTTTAGACGAACAATTGGAGCGAGAGAAACAACAACGTGCCTTACAATTGGCTATAGCTAGAGAAAATAAACGTCATTTGAATGCAAAACTTTTGGAACAGGAAAAATTACAAATTGAACGCAATGTGGGTAAAAGTGATAACGGAGCATATGATATGGAAACGATGCAGGAACCGGAGCCAAAGCCCTTGTTGGAAGAACCAGAAAACTATGTAATAAAACCAACAATACCACAGTTTGATCGTTCGATTAAACCACAATTAACTGCCGCACGTCCCTCTCCACCACATTCACCCAATATTTATGCTTTACAAAGACAACGTGACTTTTCACCTGTGGCCGGTTCAGTGGTAAGTTGGAAAATGTTTTACATTTGTCACCCCCTTTTTTAGGTAGAAAAGTGTCTCCATAAAAGTCTGGTCTTAAGTTGTATATAGAAAATTAAGTCTCCACTTATAGTTTATAAAGTATAAAAAGTCTCCACTAACTTTTAATGGAAAATATGAAGTTTTCCTCACTTATTTTTTATGAAAAAAGTCTCCACTTAATTTTTTTTTAAATTAGGTCTCCACTCTTTTTAAAGGAAAAAATAAGTCGCCAATTAAGTCTCCACGAATTTTTTATAAGTAGAAAAAGTCTACACAAACTTTTTGTGGAAAATATGAAGTCTACACTTATTTTTTATAGGAAATATGAAGTCTCCACTTATATTTTATGGAAAAATTAAGCCTCCATTGTTTTATTTGGAAAAAAAGTAGTCGTTAATTTAGTCTCCACAATTTTTATTGAAGTATAAAAAGTCTCCACAAATGTTTTTATCGAAAACAAAAAGTCTACACTAACTTTTTACGAAAAATATGAAGTCTACACTAATAATTTATTTAAAAAAATTAGGTCTATATTCATTTTTTACAGAAATATTAAGTCTCCACTAATTTATTACAGAAAAAATTAAGTCTCCACTAATTTATTACAGAAAAAATTAAGTCTCCACTAATTTTTTATACATTCTTTATAGAAAAAATTAAGCCTCCACTATTTTTTATGGAAAAAATTAAGTCTCCACTAATTTTTTATAGAAGAAATTAAGTCTCCACTAATTTTTTATGGAAAAAATTAAATCCCCACTAATTTTTTATGGAAAAAAATAAGTCTCCACTAATTTATTATAAAAAGTAAAGTCTCCACAAATATTTTTCCAAAAAATTAAGTCTCCACTAATTTGATATAAAAAGTAAAGTCTCCACTAATATTTTTCCAAAAAAATTAAGTCTCCACTAATTTTTTAAAGAAAAAATTAAGTCTCCACTACTTTTTATAGAAACAACCAAGTCTCCACTAATTGTTTATAGAAGAAATGAAGTCTCCACTAATTTTTTATTAATAAAAATAAGTCTCCACTAATTTTTTATTAATAAAAATAAGTCTCCACTAATTTTTTATTAATAAAAATAAGTCTCCACTAATTTTTTTTAGAAAAAATTAAGTCTCTACTAATTTTTTATAAAAAAAAATTAAGTCTCCACTACTTTTTATAGAAACAACTAAGTCTCCACCAATTTTTTATAGAAAAAATTAAGTCTCCACTAACTGTTTATAGAAAAAATTAAGTCTCCACTAATTGTTTATAGAAAAAATTAAGTCTCCACTACTTTTTATAGAAAAAAATTAAGTCTCCACTAATTTTTTATAGAAAAAATAAAGTCTCCACTAATTTTTTATAGAAAAAATAAAGTCTCCACTAATTTTTTATGGAAAAAATTAGGTCTCCACTCTTTATTTATAGAAAAAATTAAGTCTCCACTAATTGTTTTTGGAAAAAATTAATTCTCCACTATTTTTTATAGAAAAAAATTAAGTCTCCACTAATTTTTTATAGAAAAAATAAAGTCTCCCCTAATTTTTTTTATAGAAAAAATTAAGTCTCCACTAATTCTTTATAGAAAGAAATAAGTCTCCACTAATTTTTTTTAGATATAATTAAGTCTCCGCTACTTGTTTATAAAAAATTAAGTCTCTACAAATTTTTCATGGAAAAAATTAAGTCTCCACTCTTTATTTACAGAAAAAATTAAGTCTCCACTAATTGTTTTTAGAAAAAATTAAGTCTCCACTAATTTTTTATAGAAAAAAATTAAGTCTCCACTTTATTTATAGAAAAAATTATTTAAGAAAAAATTAAGTCTCCACTAATTTCATACAAAAATATAAAGTCTCCACTAATATTTTATGGAAAACATAAAATCTCCTTTAATTTTTTATGAAAAAACTAAGTCTCCACTAAATGTTTTATTAAGAAAATGAAGTCTCCACTAACATTTTATATAGAAAATAAAGTCTTCTCTCAGTTTTTTTTACAAAAAGTCACCCAATTTTTATCTTAAAAAGAATTTTAGAAAAATTTCTTCTAAATAAACCCAAAAATAATTTTTTTGAACTAAATAAATAATAAAATTCCAACAATAAAATTGCTCTCAATTGTTAAGGACACTTGTTATCTTTTGTCACCTTTAATTTAAATGTGCTAGCTGGCCGCATGACTAATCTTTTTAACTTATTTTTAGGTTTTAAACTAAATTTTCAAAAGCAATTGCACGTTTTATTTGCTATTCAAACATTAATTTAAACCAACAACCAGCAACAGTTTTCCTCAACCTTCTACTACTAGCAAATATATACATACGTCATTATTTCTATCCAAGAAACAAAATATAAGTTTTCAAAATCAATAATCTTAAAAATCTTTTTCCCGTACAAAAGGTCACGTTTTAAAAAAACCACCTTTGCCACATTTTTCTTCTAAGCTCGTTCATTTAAATTTAATAGATGAGTAAAGAATGTAATTGCATTGTGTTTTTTTAGATAGTGATTATTTTTAATTTTGGAAACAATTTAAACAAATTTTGTTTAAAAAAAAGAAAACCCTGATCTTTGTATTCCAAAGCACATGTTTGTTAAAACTTTTGCAATAGACTTTCTCATACGTTTAGTTTGTTAAACTGTAATTCTTTCTTGTTTACGAACGATACAAAAAATGTCTTTTACGCATGTGTTAGGGAAAATGCTCTTCTTTGTTTTTCTTTCTTTATTTTGATTATAAGTTTTATTTCGTTCGTTATTGTTGTGCAAATTGTCTGCCGTCTATATAGTTTATTTTTCAGTTTTAGACGGTGTTTTAACAAAGAATGTCGCTTAGTTTACAAAAAAATTTGCAAAAATTTCAAATAATTATAAAAAATCTTAAATTTTTTACAACTTTATTGTTCGTTCTATTAAGATGATTATTGGCGGTGTTAAAATTCAATTACCAACCTCAACATATCGTTATACAGCCTCGTTACGTCCAATTAAAAAGGTGTGAGAAATTTGTTATATTTCTTCTTTGAAGAACAATTTAAATATAAAAGAAATTTGCCTACTTTTGAGGGGCAAGTAATATATACATATAAAAGACTTCCGTTTATTATAAATTGTAGCCTACTTTGTAGGTAATTAATACTTAGCATACTTTAAGGTGCTTGTTGGTAATTTATCAAAGAGTTCTTATGTTTTAAAGTAAAAATCTATTATGTTTTCTTTTTTTTCATGAAAACGCTTTTAACTACGTTTTAACAATTGTGTTAAATCTTTTCGAGTGAACTACATTGTGTATTTAAACTGTTCAAATTTATTTACTATATAAAATTCTTATAATATAAAGATAATTTTATATATCCTCTTTAAATTATTCGATTTTTCACAAAATTAATATAAAATTTAAACCCAATTAAAAAACATTTACATTTAGGGAAATTAGATCTAACATTGTCGTTGGATTTGTAAGTTTTATAATTGATAAACTGTAGAATCTCTGAGACCGTTTGGAATAAAACTCAGTCCACAATTTTGAATATAACAATTTTGAATATAATCAGTTTATAGTCTGAACTTTTAATCGGTCTGTAGTCGGAATTATAAATCTATATATTGTCTAGAGTATATATAGATTATCTGCCTATAGATCTGTCTTTAGTCAGGACTATAGATCTGTCTATAGTTAGGACTATTGATCTGTCTATAGTCAGGACTATAGATCTATCTATATTCAGGACTATAGATCTGTCTATAGTTAGGACTATAGATCTGTCTATAGTCAGGACTATAGATCTGTCTATAGTCAGGACTATAGATCTATCTATAGTCAGGACTATAGATCTCTCTATAGTCAGGACTATAGATCTGTCTATAGTCAGGACTATAGATCTGTCTATAGTCAGGACTATAGATCTCTCTATAGTCAGGACTATAGATCTGTCTGTAGTCAGGACTATAGATCTGTCTATAGTCAGGACTATAAATCTGTCTATAGTCAGGACTATAGATCTGTCTATAGTCAGGACTATAGATCTGTCTTTAGTCAGGACTATAGATCTGTCTAGAGTCAGGACTATCGATCTGTCTATAGTCAGGACTATAGATCTGTCTATAGTCAGGACTATAGATCTGTCCATAGTCAGGACTATAGATCTGTCTATAGTCAGGACTATAGATTTGTCTATAGTCAGGACTCAGAACTCAGTCCACAGTTTAGGCTATAATCGTTCTATAGGTTTAACTTTAAATCGGTCTGTAGTCTGAATTATAAATCTATACATAGTCTAGAGTTTAAATCTGTCTATAGTCTAGTCATAGATCTCTGTATAATATGAATATCAGTTATGTTAATAAAGTTCAATCTAGATTCTAAAGTTTAGAATCTGAACTATACATCAATCTGAATAATATATCAATCTAAATCTATTTGCTCCAATAGTAGTAGCATTAAAAGACCAAAATATTTAATTGAAATCCTAAGATTATATCCAAAATAATAGCCACTTTAAGACATTCCTAAACGCAATAGTTAATGTAAACTGCTATAAGTTCTTTATTACAATATACCCACCCAGATTAATGGGAAATCAAAGTAAATAATCAAGATTTTCAATTCACATTAACATTTTAAGACATTTTCTTTGCTTTACTTTCTTCTTCTTTAATATGTATGTTTTGCCTTTTAGTTTTATAACCTTTTAGTAGTTTATGTGGTCGATTACAAACAAAAAATTACCTTGGCTTTGGCTTGTTCTTTTCTCTTTATCTTAAGCCATAAATATCTAACGCCATGGCGTCTGGTTGTATACATAGTTCTATGAAATGTACATATATATATTTTTTCTTCTTTTTAGGTGTGTGCAAAGTTAATTAATTGTTTTTTGATTTAATCGTTAGAATTTTTTTACTTTTTGGCAAACTCATTATAGAAAAGAAAATAAGGATATTTAAACATAAGAAGATAATATCTAGAAAGGCATTAACCTTTAGTGAAAAGTTTATGGGGTGGTTAAAAAGTAAACTTTCTGGTCGGCTTAAAGATACAAGTCCCTCAAGGAGTAAAGTTAGATCGTAGAAAATCGTTGTTACATCGTTATGAATCGAAAGTACTATAAAACGGTAGATAGTCTTGACCACAAATTAGTCTACAGGCTTGACTGTACAATGTATACTCTTACCTATCAGATCAGTCTATAGTCTTGACTATAGATCAGTCTATAGTCTTGACTATAGATCAGTCTATAGTATTGACTATAGATCAGTCTATAGTCTTGACTATAGATCACTCTGTAGTCTTGACTATAGATCAGTCTATAGTCATGACTATAGATCAGATTATAGTCTTGACTATAGATCAGTCTTTAGTCTTGACTATAGATCAGTCTTTAGTCTTGACTATAGATCAGCTTATAGTCTTGACTATAGATCAGTCTATAGTATTGGCTATAGATCAGTATATAGTCTTGACTATAGATTAGTCTATAGTCTTGACTATAGATTAGTCTATAGTCTTGACTATAGATTAGTCTATAGTCTTGACTATAGATTAGTCTATAGTCTTGGCTATAAATTAGTCTATAGTCTTGACTATAGATTAGTCTATAGTCTTGACTATAGATCAGTTTATAGTCCTGACTATAGATCAGTTTATAGTCTTGACTATAAATCAGTCTATAGTCTTGACTATAGATCAGTCTATAGTCTTGACTATAGATCAGTCTATGGTCTTGACTATAGATCAGTTTATAGTCTTGACTATAAATCAGTCTGTAGTGTTGACTACAGATCAGTCTCTAGTCTTGACTATAGATCAGTTTATAGTCTTGACTATAGATCATTCTATAGTCTTGACTATAGATTATTCTATAGTCTTGACTATAGATTATTCTATAGTCTTGACTATAGATCATTCTATAGTCAAGACTATAGATCATTCTATAGTCTTGACTATTGATCAGCCTATAGTCTTGACTATAGATCAGCCTATAGTCTTGACTATAGATCAGCCTATTGTCTTGACTATAGATCAGCCTATTGTCTTGACTATAGATCAGCCTATTGTCTTGACTATAGATCAGTCTGTAGTCTTGACTATAGATAAGTCTATAGCCTTGACTATAGATTCGTGTATAGTCTTGAGTATAGAACAGTCTGTATTCTGGACTATAGATCAGTCATAACTAGAGATCAGTCGTAGTCTTGATGTTAGATCAGTCTGTAGTCTTAAGTTAAATCAATCTATAGTTTTGATCGGAAACCAGTCTAATGACTATAGATGAATATGATTATGGTATGGATATATTAGTCTATTGTCTTGACTATATATCACTTTATAGTCATGACTATAAATTAGTCTTTAGTTCTAACTGTAGGTAGGTCTTTAGTCCTGTAATACAAAAAAGTTGAAACTAAATGTGTCAAACTAAAACCTCTTATAACTTAATAAGTAAAAATTATATTTACCTATTTTAAAATTAATACTGACCCCAATATTTTCCAGAAATAAAATTTAATATTTCTTATATATTGAACTTGACATTCATACAACTTAAATACAAATACATATGTGAATACATGTGTATTTACTATTTAGTCAGTATTAATATTTAATCCCTAGTTGGTTCGTACACAAATTTTAACGTTTATTACATTAAATATTTAGAACTAAAAGAAACAAAAAGAAAACACACCCTCTACTTACATTTAACAAAAAAAAAACTAAAACACATGTATGTTTTACATGTGTATTTTGTTCTTATAACGAAATAATAAAATAAATTTACTTTCTGTTCACTTTTAAGGGTCGTGGTTTGACGGGCTTAAAGAATCTGGGAAACACATGTTATATGAACAGCATAATACAATGTCTTAGCAATACGCCACAATTGGCCGAATACTGTATAACGGACAAATATAAAAACTATATCAGTCGTAATAATAAAACAAAAGGACAAATTGTCGAAGAAGTCGCCGCACTAATTAAAGTTTTATGGAATGGCAATTACAAATGTGTTGCCAGCAAAGATTTGCGTGTAAGTTAACCATATCTATATTTTCCGAACGCAATTAATTAATTTCTTAACATCTTTATTAATTTTTTTCATTTTCTTTATAGTATGTTATTGGTCAATATCAGAAAATGTTTCGCGGCATCGAACAGCAGGATTCTCATGAATTTCTTACAATTTTAATGGATTGGTTACATTCTGATTTACAGACCGTTGCCCAATCGCCTGAATATATACGTGAACCAATGACCGCCTCCGATAAGGCGTGGTTAGATTTTACCAAATCAAAAGAAAGTTTAATATTGCATTTATTTTATGGCCAAATTAAGAGTATCGTTAAGTGTACGACATGTGATAAGGAATCGGCCACGTATGAGTGTTTCTCAAATCTTAGTTTAGAGCTGCCGGAAAATAATAATGTTTGTCACTTGTCACAATGTTTAGATATGTATTTTAGCGGTGAACGTATACACGGTTGGAATTGTCCGGCGTGTAAGCAGAAACGCGATGCAATTAAGAAATTAAATATATCGAAACTGCCGCCGGTATTGGTGATACACTTGAAGAGGTGAGTGTTTTTTTTAAAGGTGAAGGGGAATCGTTTTCTCT
Source organism: Lucilia cuprina (assembly GCF_022045245.1). Classification (NCBI taxonomy): domain Eukaryota; kingdom Metazoa; phylum Arthropoda; class Insecta; order Diptera; family Calliphoridae; genus Lucilia; species Lucilia cuprina. The sequence continues at coordinate 91,997,263 of NC_060952.1, read as the reverse complement.
TTAAAAAGAAGAGGTATAGATCACATAGTCATGGGTATAGATAGTTATTACTATAGATCAGTCTATAGTCTTGAGTGTAGATCAGTATCTTGACTAATGTCAAAGGTGAAGTCTTGACAGGTCAGTGTATAATCTGGACTATAGATCATTGTATAGTCTTGGTTATAGATCAGTCTATAGTCTCGAATATAAATCAGTCTATAGTCTCGACTGTAGATCCGCCTGTAGTCTCCACTTTAAATTCGTTCATAGTCTTGACTATCAACTTTAGATCAGACTATAGTCTCGACTATAGATCAGACTATAGTCTAGACTATAGATCAGACTATAGACTTGACTATAGATCAGACTATAGTCTTGACTATAGATCAGACTATAGTCTTGACTATAAATCAGACTATAGTCTTGACTATAGATCAGACTATAGTCTTGACTATAGATCAGACTATAGTCTCGACTATAGTCTTGACTATAGTCTTGACTATATATCAGACTATAGTCTCGACTATAGATCATACAATAGTCTCGACTATAGATCATTCAATAGTCTCGACTATAGATCACACAATAGTCTTGACTATAGATCATACTATAGTCTTAACTATAGATCAGACTATAGTCTCAAATACAGGTCAGTCTATAGTCTCGACTATAGATCAGTTTATAGACTCGACTATAGATCAGTCTATAGTTTCGACTATACATCAGTCTCGAGTAGTCTCGATTATAGATCAGTCAATAGTTTCAACTATAGATCAGTCTATAGTCTCAACTATAGATCAGTCTATAGCCCCAACTATAGATCAGTCTATAGTCTCGATTATAGATCAGTCTATAGTTTTGACTCTAAATCAGTTTATAGTCTTGACTATAGATAAGTCTTTAGTTTTGACTGTAGATCAATCTATAGTCTCAACTATAGATCATACAATAGTATCGACTATAGATCATACAATAGTCTCAACTATAGATCAGTCTATAGTCTCAACTATAGATCTGTCTATAGCCTCGACTATAGATCCGTCTATAGTCTCGACTATAGATCCGTCTATAGTCTCGACTATAGATCCGTCTATAGATCAGTTTATAGTCTTGACTATAGATCAGTCTTTAGTTTTGACTGTAGATCAGTCTATAGCCTCAACTATAGATCAGTCGATAGTCTCAACTATAGATCAGTCTACAGTCTCGACTATAGATCAGTCTGAGGCCTGCAATACAGACTGTAGATCAGTCAATTCATTATTGTTTGATCTATTTTCTAGAGCATAGTTTGATCTCTAGTTTTGACTATAGTTTGGTATATACTCTTGACTATAAATCAATCTATAGTCTAGACTTCAAACCTCTCTGTAGTCTTATATGTACATCAGTCTTCTCCAAATCTGTTTCTTCTTTCTCTATATCTCTCTTTATTTTTCTTCCAGATTTTATGCCGACACAGACTCCTTAACACCCTCCTACAAAAAGAAACAAAACTATTTACGTTTTCCCCTAGAAAATCTCAATATGTCACCGTACATTACCATTTCCGAGTCCAGACGCAATACCACAAAATCCTATGAACTATATGCAGTATCAAATCATTATGGTTCCATGGAAAGTGGTCATTATACAGCATTTTGTAAGAGTGGCACCTATGGTAGATGGTTTAAATTTGATGATCAAATTGTTACACCTTTAGATGCATCAAATGTCGTCTCGAGTGCTGCTTATATATTATTTTATACACGATTACAACCCTCGCAATATATATCGCAAACCTGTCGCCTTTAATGCAAGTTAAGTAAGGTTTTTGGGGTTTTATTTTTAGTTTAAAATACATTCTACTATTACGATTTCTAATTATTTCTAGTCTATAATAGAAATTTGCCTTAAAAGAATAATAATAATATTAATATAAAACGAAATGTTTAATGAATTTTTTTTTTCTTTTTTTATTTTTAAATTTACAAAGAATTTTTTGTTTAATTGTTGCTTGTTGATAGTTTTAAATTTATTTTTTTAAATATATATATTTTCGCTTATTTTTGCCTAAAAAAAAAATAATTCCAAATATTTGTTTTTAAAACATTCTTTTTTTTATTATTTTAATATATTTTAACTTTGTATAAATATTTGTTTAAAATTTATTACAAAAGCTTTTTAATTATTATTCTTATAAAACTATTAAGACTTACTGTTAATAATGAAAGAAAAAGATAATTAATATTTCTATAATATAAATACATAAAAATATATTTAAACTATATATTTAATTTAAAAATAATATTCAATAAGAAATAAAAACATATATTTTATTTAATTCATATTATTATATATTTTATTCTATATATTAATATTCTTATAATTTATCATTATATGCCAAGAAAACAAAGGAAAAAGAGAAACTTATAATAAAATGGAATATTGTTATTTTTTGGAAAAAGTTTAAAAATTTATTTAAAACATCAAAAAGAGTTTTGAATAAGATTTCAAATGGTAAGTGTAGTAATGAGAGCTTTTAAGGCAATTATGAATATATGTATAATGAATCATCAGTAGATGTAAAGATGTAATTTTAAAATTTAAATTCGTTATGTTTTGAAAATTAACATAATTTAAACTTTTAATTTTATCATAACAGAATCTTTAGTATAAAGCTTTTTAATTAGAAAATCAAGTTTCGTTAAGTTTTATAAATGACGAAAAGCTATTTTTTTAAAAGCTTTTTGTTTAAGAATTAAAAGTCTCGTTAAGTTTTAAAACATACCAAATATATAAATTTGTTTCAAAATTCATTGCTTTTTCGTAAGAGTGATGAAGAGGGTTAATCATCCCCAGATCTGAATCTCTTAATTGTCTCCTTACGGGGTCCTTTAGGTGCGGCAGCCTGGAATGGACCAGAGCTTTTTAAAGTTTTTGCTTAGTGACTTTGACACCACTAGTTTGGAGGGTCGGTCACTTTCAGCGCCCTTTCCCTTACCGACAACCTTACAGATGTCAGAAGGAGAGCGTGCCTGAACACTGACAATTCCTCTTTGTTGGCCACTTTGCAGAGTTTCCAGAATAACACCCTCATTCCCTTTTAGCAGACTGCAGGTTGATGAAGCCGGGTTGATGGCAGCATCCATCTGTTGACTCCAGGTAACCCATAACGCTCCTATTGGGCCGTATACTCTTTCGAATTTAGTGACGATTTGTCGGTGCCTTCTGAAAAGGAGCCTCTCCCTTGACGAGAACTTTAAGGAATCTGCCTTTGCTTTCTCCTCCTTCGTTTGACCTGTATTACTAATATCTCGTGGAAATGCACTTGGCTTCCCCTCCACGGCAACTTGCCCAACGACCTGTAAACGGTCATCTCCCAAGTGCGCCTTTTGGATCCCCTTGGCCTTTTCACTAGAAGATTTTATCTTATAAGTCTTACTGCTAGAAAGCTCGTCGTCAGACTGAGATAAATTCCCAAACTTTTGTATGGCACCAAAGAGTCCCTTGACACCTATAGAAGGCAATCCACGTCTAAATCAGTCAGTACTTGGCCCTCAATCTCAAGAATTCTGGCATAGAGGTCAATAAGGGTAACTTCAGTATGGGTAACGTCCTCCCATGTACTGTAAAACTCCCTATCTACCTCGTTGACCGTGACATCCGGATTGTCTTATCTATCAGGTCGACTTCCCTTTTATATTCTTGATCCCACGAGAAAGCGCGTACAGACGGACGATCCATGCAGTGAGGTCTTACGTCAACCTGACAACTAAATTACAACCGTGTTTTGCCCTGACGCTGAGGGGAGTTGTTAGCAACTAGCCTCTTTATGCACTGGCTAGCTATTCATGACTTCGGCATTGCTACCACGCACCTTGACCTTAAAAGAGCATTACTCTGCCAATTGCCAGGAAACAAAGCTGTCGCCCCTCTGGAATCAAACAGACCATCAAGCTGCCCAATAGTGGGCATCCAAAGTGCTGGAATCCGCAAGTGATTCAGCCGTACTGCTCTATCGATTGACCTATCTCAGTAATAGGAGAACAATCGATAGATCGAGTAACATGGTACACTGACTGTAAGGTGGGAGGTAGTTCTTAGTAACGAGCTTGTCATATGACAAGGGTGACCCCTTGGAACCAGCCAGCTTGGCCCATTGCATTAAGCCCTAACATCGCGACAAGATGACAACCCTTCGTGAAGGAAAAAGTTTCGTTGAGTTTTGGAAATCTCCAAAATACACCCTTGCAGCTCTTATTTACAAATTTTTTCTTTGATATTCCTAAAAGTAACGGAAAAAAACCTGTTGATTGGCCTCTAAAAGGGACATTTAAAAAATGAAAATAGTATGGTAGCATTGGAAAAATAAAAATTATAAACAATAAAAAACAAAGAAAACTTTTCTCTGTTCCCACGACAATCGGTCGTTAGTACCTGAACGACACGTGACCACTGAAGGTCGCTGCTACAAAATGGAAGAAAAAGTTTGTTAAATTAAATTAATTTAAATATAAAATAAAAATCCCATAAATTAGGATCTTTCTCTTAAAATAAAGTAATTTCCCCTTAACTTTACCAAATACCCTACAATCCCAAAAGAGGTTTAATTATCCCAACAAAAACCGGCTGTTTTGCAGTTTTTCTGTTTATAAAAAAGGGAAAATGTTGCAAAACAAACAATACGGCAACTTTAAAAACAAAGCGCTAATAAAAAAAACTCATGTGAAATTAAACAAAAAAAGAATAACAAAACATTTCTAAATCGTTATTAACATTGTAAATATTAATAAATTTAAATAAAAATGCGTTATGCCCAGGTGGTAATAGGACCAGCCGGAAGTGGTAAAGTAAGTACAAAGTATTAAAATTACACAAAAATTAAATTTTCATCACGCTTATTTTTAGTCCACTTACTGTTCATTCATGCAACGACATGCTCAAGATTCCAAACGTGTTATTGAAGTGGTGAATTTAGATCCCGCAGCCGAACACTTTGATTATCAACCCTTAGTCGATATAAGAGATCTTATACAGCTAGATGATGCCATGGACGATGAAGAGCTACACTATGGCCCCAATGGAGGTTTAGTGTTTTGTCTCGAATTTCTTATTGAAAATCAGGAATGGTTAAAAAATCAACTTTGTGGTGGTGGCGATGAAGAGGAGGATGGTTTAAATGTTGAACCAGATGATGATTATATACTCTTTGATATGCCGGGACAAATCGAATTATTTACACATCTTAATATGGGCAAACTGTTGGTGCAGCTATTAGAGTCTTGGAATTTTCGTATATGTACAGTTTTCCTGGTCGATTCACAGTTTATGATAGATGGTGCTAAATTCCTATCTGGTACAATGGCCGCTTTAAGTGTTATGGCCAATTTAGAAATGCCTCATGTTAATGTTTTAACAAAAATGGATTTGTTAAGTAAAACGGCTAGAAAACAATTGGATAAATATTTAGATCCTGATCCTAGAGCTCTGTTGGGTGACGTAACACAAGAATCGGCATGGGGTAGATCACATCGTAAGCTATCGGAGGCGATAGGATCGTTAATTGAAGATTTTAGGTAAGTGGTTTTATACAATTAGATAATACATGACATCCATACTAGAGGGTCTCATGGCCAGCACATACTAATAAGACCTATCTGTCAAATGCGTTGTCGGGTGACTTTTTATGTCAAATGCGGGAAAGTTTAGAAATCTGTTTTTTTTGTGTATGCATTAGACCTGGTTCACACTAGGAAACTTTTGATTTTTGTATGAGAGAAAGAAATATCAAACAGCTCTTTCTCTCACACACAAAATCAAAAGTTTCCTAGTGTGCACCAGGTCTTAGGAACATGTCCTCAGAGGTTACTTATTGTATAACAGCGTCTGAGTCCGTTAGTACTGAATTAGTACCAGTATTCAGTACAACACTTTCACCTCCCCCCTTTATCAAAGAAATTACGAACTTGATATAACTTTTCACCCATCTATTACATATTCTCCCAATTAAATAGCCTGCTGTCTTTGAAACATATTAGTGTATATACTTTATTATATATTTTGTATGCATATTTTTAAGCTATTTTGCTTGTAAAAGTGTTTAAAACATTTAACATATTAAATATTAATGAAACAAAATTAAATCTTGACAAAATCCATTACGTTTCTGTCCTTAAAAACTAAAAATAAAATATAGCAAAAAAAATCGAATTTTTTTGCAACAATTTAATTGTTCTGCCTTCTCCAACAACTTATGCCACATTTTTACGTATGGGATGGAAAGGATGATTCATATGCGATAAATCTGGACGATTATGTTCAAATTCTTTGATTTCTTGCATCCCACCATTTGCAATTGACCATATCTCGGGGTATTCAGTTTTAAATGTATTATACCATTTAGTGACTAGAGGATAACCGGAGAAATCAAATGAAATAGCTTCCAAACATAAAGTAGCTGAGACAAGAGCAAAATCAGCAATTGTCAAATGATTGCCAGCAGCATATTTAGTGCCCAAACGTTCCAAATAGGTCTCAAACACCGCCAATGCATTGTTAACCTTTTTCAAGCCCAATTCAGTACGTTCATAATCAAAGAAAATGGGAGCCATGCTATAGGCTGCAATGCTGGAATAATAGAAACCCATATTAAAGCATAAACGATGATTAACCAAGGCACGTTCTCTTGCTGCTTTGGGATATAATGGTGTATTGTCACCATATTTATCGCATAAGTATTGCATTATGGCAACACTTTCCGAGAGATAGAAACCATCATCATCCAATACGGGTATTTCTTTTTGAGGATTAATCTGTGTAGAGATAGATATAGAGGGAATATAATAAGAAAATTTTAGTTTTTTTCTTATGGAAATAAAACCTTACCTTGGCATAATCCTCAGTTAAATGCTCAGAGGCTACATAGTCCACATTATGCAATTCAAAGGGAATGTCCAAAGCCTTAAGGCACATACGTACAGCCAAAGATGGTGGGCCATCAGATACCGAATACAATTTCATATTGAATCTATAGAATATAAGACAAACAAGTTTTAATACAAATATGTCGTTAAGTCATTAAAAATGTTGTCATTTTTGATTTCTTAAAGTAACACGCATTTAAAAAAAAAACAATTCCAAGGTTGTCTGACAACATAAATAATTACTTCTATATAATTACAAAAACACCCTAACAACACCCTTTCCAATATATGGGTTTTCTTCAAAATACTTTAATTTTTCTTGAAAATTTCTTTCAAACATTTCACTACAACTTTCTAAAACTCGTTTCTTTTCTTACTTTTACTTTTTTTCTGTTCTTGTACAAAGTGATGACGACTTAATACGTCTTGACTGTTTGCTCGTTATGCGGCAAATGATTCGATATTTAATGTATTCAAAAACAAGTTATTTTGTGTTGTGGTCCAAACACTTTTAATAAATAGAAATAAAAGCTTGTCTTTTTTTAGAAAAGCTTAAAATTGTTAAGTGACTTAATGGCCGGCATAATAAAGCTTAATAACTTGTTATTGTAATTGTGATTATTGTGTTTTAAATAAACATTATAGGGATTTAAATTGCCACCTACCAAAAATACAAACTGATGATGCAGTTTAAAGAACAAATGAATCATTTGCCCAAAATTTAATCATTAACAATTTATACATTTGGACTCAGACAGTAAACAATCTTATAATGTAATGTCTGAAACACATAGGCAACCACAGGCGGCACAACCACAATTACTATAATGGAACCGTTATAATCATTAGTTAAAAGTACGTTTGAACTAACGTATGAGAAAATATTCATCTTATATCGATCAAACTGGAATGATTTACATTTTGAGTTTAAAAAGTTGTTGGACTTTCTGAAGGGTAAGACGCTAGACCCTGCTGACAGGGATTACACTATGTTATCGATAAATTTTAATTGTTCTAACAAAACTACAACAAAATACCCTTCAACTTACTTGAATTTTTCACGTTTCACCGATTTACTAGTGCCCAGTAAATGAGCAAATTCTGGATTTAATTCACTTAATGATTTTCCCATAATATCTTTAGTTTTAATATCTGCATTAACTGCCGATTTGGAAAATTCATTAAATAAACGTTTCTTTATATCATTCTCCGATATCGGATGCGTATGCGAATTACTCAGATGAACAACAGTCAATTGATTGTCGGAATTCGAGACAGTAGTAACACGAGCCGGACACTTAAGTATACGATCCTTGGACTTAATGCAGGCCCAATAGGTGCGTGTTGTAGGTGAAATACTTTTCAAATGATAAATATAACCATCGACACATAGTAGTTCACCACCTTTGGCCGAGCGTAATTTTGTGGTTTTTGTTATATCAATATTGTCGGGATTATAGGAGGCCACCGGTGTATTGCCAGTATATTTTTTCAATAGGGACTGTGTCTTACGCCACTTAGCGCTAGGCTTGTAGTCTTCATCATCATCGGTTTTGCGTCCACGCGTACGTGTGGCTTTGGGTTTATATTCTACCTCTGTTTCAGAATCTGAACGATAAGTGGTTGATGTATTCAACCTTTCCATTTCTATATACTCAATAACCGGCAGTGTTTCATGAAAAGGATCCTCTTCAATTTCACTTTTATAATTCACCAGTGAGGCATGAGCATTTTCATCTAAAGTGCTCTCCAATATAATATGTGTTGTCTCCAGTTCTCGCTCAGCTTTTGGTTGTTTCATTTGCAAAAAGTCATTAATATCAGGCGAGTTTTCACGTGAAAACGCTGTATTATTGGTATTATCAAAACCCCCTGTATGATCATTATTATCGTCATCATCATCGTCCTCACTTTCGGAAGAAAACATTTCCATTTTGTGGCTTTGTAGTGATTTGTCTTTTACTTTTAGATTTTGATTTAAACGCTTTAGTATATGCTCTCGATGATTAATCGTATGCTTGTGTTCACCCGAGACTTTCATAATTTTAATGTCTTTGCCCATACCCTCTGTGGTTAAACGTGAATTACATTTGTGCACCTTATCACGGCGAAACAAACATGTCCAATAGGCCCGATCATTTTGAGAGCCTCTGGAGTCATAGTGAAATATCATGTTATCCATAATAAGTATACGATTTCCTTTTAACGAAGGCAAAAAGGTAAACTTGGTTATTTCCCCATCTTTGGGATTATCCAAAGCATCCATGACATCTTCCACTTGGCGATACAATTTAGAAGTGGCTTCGGCTCTTATGCGCCGTATGTCGGGACGAGGACTCACATCAAAACCAGAGGATATAGATAAAACATTACCACCACCTTTTGATACTGACAAGGGTATAGTTGTTGGTTTAATTTTTTTTTCCACTTTGGGCTTTTTATCCGGACTGGGTGTCAAGCTATCGAATACTTTAAAAGAGGATTTCTCCTCATTACCCTGCAGCACTTTAATATTGTTTCTTCTAATCAAAGCCTCTATTTTGACTTCACTATAGGGCTGGTGATTATGGGTATTTTCCTCTAAACGTATAGGCTTAAAACGATGTTGCCCATTTGCTAAACACTCGGTATAGATTTTGCCTGAACATTGCAAATCCTTGGATCTAAAACATTTCCAACGATAAGTTGTGCTTATCATGGATTTGCCATCTAATCTATAGACACAGCCCTCTACAGCGACCATATGATGACCCTTGGTGGTCTTAAGCATTAATAGCTTTTTCTCTTTGGGCTTTTTGGCTGTGGTTATACCCAAACTTTCAACCAAATCACCCAGCTCATCATCACTAGTGTCCAGTTTCTCTTTACTGGTATTATTTTCATCATCCCCCTCACTATCAAAACCCATTTTTTGTTTTTTTGCATTAAGTTTCTTCACTAGCTCCTGTTTTTGATAACGCCTTTTAAGTGACTTGTTGCTCAATGTACAGGGCAAACCTTCAGCATCGGCCTGACGTTTCTTTTCTCGAGCCCTTATAATGGCATCCTGTTCAGCCGGACCATGAGGATGTTCTCCCACAATGTTTTCCACTTTATGGCGCGTCAAATCCCATTCATCTATTAAACTTGTATACATACGCACTCGACAAGGTGTTTTGTCTTTACGGCGACTGCACACCCATCTGTAGGCTTTGCTGGTGCGATCATCATAATGATAAAGATAATCTCCCACCAACAACATATCCTTACCCTTAACGGATCGTAACATTTCCACTTTCGGGGATTCTTCTGACATTTTTAAGGGCTTTTGTTAATAAGTACCCCTACAAATGAAATACCAAAATTACACAAACAATTTGTTCCCCTAAAAGCACACCGCAACCTAATAATTGTATAATTACAGCAAACTGTTCAATTAACTTATTCCACAATTCCCCTGTTTAGTTTATTTTTGGGATTATTTGTTTTCCAACTTATTAGGAATTATTTCCGCACTTTTATCTTGATAATTCCCTCGAAAATTATTATTTTTGTCTTAACACTCTGCAATTTGTTTTTAGGTAATTTTCACAATTCCGATGTGGCTTCTTTTTTTTGTCATATTTTCTATACTTTTTCCTGAGGTATTTTGTTTGTGGGTATTGGTATTGCTGGCAAAACACGATGGGATTATTTTAGTTTCAAACCATTTCAGGGTATTTGTGGGGAAAAGAAAGAGATGCATATAGCTGTTATCATGTTGTTGTTTAGAAAATGTCAATTGTTGTAAATGAAGTGATGCCACTGAGAATGAAATAAGGTCATGTGTATTTTAAAAAATTAGGAAATAAAGAAAATCTCCTAAGTGGTAACAATATGGCAGGTATATGCTGAGTTAGGTTTTTTTAATATTTAGAGAAAAATTGGAGATTCCTATGGGGTTTTCCTTCTTGAATATTTACTCTCTGGATGTATGTTCATTCTCCTATAAATTAGGCATTCATAACTGCTTATAGTTAAAAAGATCCAAATTATTACTAAAACTAAAAATGTTTGAAATATTTTAATTTTTGCCGCTATGTTGTGCCCAAACTAAACATTACTTTTTACCACAATCAACAATATAAATTTTTAAAATATGGCAGCTCCAAAAAAGAATGTGTGTTTTATTTTTGTTATTGTTTTTATTGCTAGATAGAGTTGCCAAAAGTATAATATGAAATGGGCATAGAAATCTCTCTAAGTCTAAAAGTCGACATTAGAACATTTTTGAAATTTATGAAAAGATTGGTTTTTGATATTTCCTTTCGATTCCAATGTTTGATTTTGTTCAATTTTTGTCCTCTTGACACGTTCAAAGTAGAATTAAGTAATTCAATACTTCGTGTGTTATGTATGGTTGTAATAATGAAGTCCTTTTGTGCAAAAAAAAAGTATTATATACATTTTTACTCCTATCGCCAATAAAAGTGAATTTCTTTTTTCTATTTAATTTTCATTTTCCTCGAAGGGAAAATTGCTATCGTAAACTTGTTGTGAACAATTCATTCACAATAGTTGATTTTGTATGGAACAGCTGTTTAATGTTTACAAAATTCCATCAATTAATTTCACATCAGGGGAATTTTTTTCTCGACAAAAAAGTTAGTGAACGAAAAAAGTGAAAAAGGGAATATATTTCACGTGAAATGATGATTGGATTAAGAATTAAATCGCGAAAAAATATTGCTCAAACTTCTATTAGGTTACCCTCAAGATGTTTATAAATTCCCTCCCTATTAACAAAATGATCGTTAAAATGTGGCAAAAATATGGCAACACTAAAAATATTTTTGCATATAAAGCATTTTTTAGCATATTTCCATGGATTTGCATTAATTGTATATACATATTTACATTATTTTTTTTTTTAAACTTGCAAACATACTTTTGCTTAGACAACCAATTTTTATAGTTTTCTTGATTATACGAGCAAAATGCTATTTGTAAACTAAATAAATTGCGATAAATTCATATAATTATAAAAAAAAACACAATATGCCCAAAAGTGCAAATAGAGAATCAACACAAAAATTCAATGCTCGAATGGTTCAAAAATATCCCAATATCTTAGATATTGAGGAATCAACATTATATTGCAAATTATGTCTTTGTAATTTCTATGGCACAAGAATCTTTAGTATACATCAACATTTTCGTACTATGAAACATCGTGCCGCCCTACAAAATGCCGTCGGAAGTAATATAATTCCAATAGTAAAAGTACCCCAACCTCCACCAGTTGTACAAGTGAAACTAGATACTTTTAGTTTGGATTTATGCACCACTTTTCTAGAGGCCAACATACCTTTGGAAACTATAGACAATCCAGCGATACAGGTATTTTTACAAAAATACACCAAGAAAATCATACCCAACGAATCGAATCTAAGGGCTAATTATGTTCCGGCTCTATGTGAGAAATATATACAAAAATTACAACAAAAAGCTGAAAATAAACATATTTGGTTATCGATAACTGAAACGCTCGATAGTGAACAGGAATTGATAGTGAATTTTGTATTTGGTCTAATGGAAGCAGAAGAAAAGGGTAAATCTTATTTGTTAAATATGACACGTTTTGAGCGCGCTAATGCCAGTTCTTTGGCAGCCTTTATAAATAATTCTTTGCAAATTCTATGGCCGGAAGGTAAGTTCATTTGTGATAATTGTTAAAATAATATTAAATTATTTCTTTTTCAGGTATTCATTATGAAAATATCCTTCTGGTGGTAACACCTGCCATAGATTATATGAAAACTGCTTTACAACCATTGAAGGTTTTATATCCCAATATGATTTATGTTAATTGTTTATTACAATCTTATCAGAAAATGTTGGAATATTTACAAATACATTTTACGCAAGTTGATACGTATATTAATAGTTGTGAGGCTGTGTTTTCAAAGGTAAGTTTTAGATAGATAGATAGATAGATAGATAGATAGATAGATAGATAGATAGATAGATAGATAGATAGATAGATAGATAGATAGATAGATAGATAGATAGATAGATAGATAGATAGATAGATAGATAGATAGATAGATAGATAGATATATAGATAGATAGATGGATAGACAGATAGATAGATAAATAGATTGATTGATTGATATGCAGACAATCTCATACAAATTAATTTTAAATTTACCTCACACTTAACTATTTCCCATCATTTTAGTCACCTCATCATCAACATATAATTCGTACAAAATACAACAACCTAAATTTGCCTGCAATCTCAGACCGTTCTTGTACTACCAAAACCTGGTTAAAAACTGTCCTTTATTACCACAACAATTTCAAAGAAATTAAAGCTCTACTTGAAATTCTACTGCAGGATGATAGTGATTCCCCCACTCTACAACAAGCATACAATTTAATACAAAATCCAACACTGGAGCAGGACTTGAATTTTCTTAAAGAAAATTTTCAATCTCTACAACGGAGTATTACAAAACTGGAGACTAGAGATTTAACTTTAAATGAAAGTCTTGCTACAATTGATTTGATCAAAACCGATATACAATCTACTGAATTTTTTGATAAATTCAATAAAATCATCAATGAAAATGATGGCCTACAACAATTAATTTCGACAAATTGTAAAATTAATTTAGTTATTAAGGAAAAACCATCAGATGTATTTGAGGAAAACTTATACTTATATAAATATGCTCCTGTGGTGGCGGCTGATGTCGCGTATCTATCATATGCCAAGAGTTTACTTGAAAATGATAAAACTTTAAGTTTTAGTAGTGTAAAAGAAGAAAATTATGAATTTACTTATGATAATTGAAAGAAAGAAATAAATGGCTTTATGAATGTAAATTAAAAATTTGCTTCTTTTTTTCTTATTATAAATAATATAGACAATTCGATGCAGGAGCAAAACTTTAATATTTCTTTTATAATTAATTTAAGTTTTTTTTAATATTTTTAGCTTAGTACGTTTCGTGCCCATGAATGTGGATGATGAAGAAAGTATACAGGATTTGTTGCTACAAATTGACAATGTCATACAATATGGTGAAGATGCTGATGTAAAAGTACATGATTTTGATCCACCAGAGGAAGAAGAAAATGATAATATTAACATGTTTAATTAAAAGATAACTTAAAATAAAGAA
>NC_060952.1:91973228-91978228 GCF_022045245.1 Lucilia cuprina | reverse complement strand
AGGCTTCCAAAACATGAAACATCCTCTAAATACTTATTTATGCACTTTATCCAGGCTTATCATTCCACCATTAAAGAGTTTCCCTCTATGGTTGGTAATATGGCTATATTACCCTTGAGAACTCAGTACCGAGGACCAGCTCCAGCACAAATGAGTAATGATAACGATATCATTGATGAGTCACTGTACTACTTTAAAGCAAATGTATTCTTTCGCACCTATGAGATAAAGGTATAAACAACATTAATAAAAAAGACAAATTTTATTATTAAAAATTATACTTTTCAGTCGGAAGTTGATCGTACTTTAATATATATCACTTTATATATAACGGAATGTTTAAAGAAACTGCAACGCTGTTCCAATAAGAATCAGGGCCAACAAGAAATGTATAGTTTGGCCATATCCAAATTTGATTTGCCAGGAGAGGCTGGTTTTCCCTTAAATGCTGTATATGCTAAGCCACAAACGGCACAGGATTCAGGTAATTATAGAATTTATTATTTCAGTAATAATTTATTAATAACTTCATTAATATATTACAGAATTAATGAGACAGTATTTATTGCAATTGCGCCATGAAACTGGCAATCGTGTTTTGGAAAAGGTATTCAATACTGAAGATGGCAAGCCTAACAAATGGTGGATCTGTTTTGCCAAAAAGAAGTTCATGGAAAAATCACTATCTGGCCCAGGCCAATAAAACCCTTAACATATAAGGCTTGTTATAAGATAAAGACTTCCATTCAAAAAAAGGGCATTATATAGCTACTACAACAAATTTCTTACTTTTTTAATTAAAAAAAATTGTTTGTTTTAGTATTTCAACTAAATATTTAATGAAATTAACACATATTCATACACAGTTTTTATATTTATTTTAAGCTATATCTTTAACATCCTTAAAGGAAACACTTGATCTTTTTTCTCTATGGGAAAACCTAACGATACAAATGATCGGCTTGTAAATTGGAGGCAATCTCAGATTCCCATTTATCACCATTGCTTAAGAGTTTTTCCTTATTATACAATAATTCTTCATGAGTTTCAGTGGAAAATTCAAAATTGGGACCCTCCACAATAGCATCAACAGGACAAGCTTCCTAAAATAACAAACAAAAAAATGCAATTAATTATTGTTCTCAATATAAAAAAACAAAACACCCACCTGACAGAAACCACAGTAGATGCACTTAGTCATATCAATATCATAACGTGTGGTTCTTCTGCTGCCATCAGCACGTTCCTCAGCCTCAATTGTAATAGCCTGAGCGGGACAAATGGCTTCGCATAATTTGCAGGCAATACAACGTTCCTCACCACTGGGATAACGACGCAAAGCATGTTCACCACGGAATCTAGGCGACAAAGGTCCCTTTTCGAAAGGATAATTGATAGTGGCTGGCTCCTTGAAAATGTGAGCCAATGTAACACCAAAACCACGCATCAATTCACTGAGGAAAATGGTAGAGGCTGCTCTGTCAGTGACATCCTTCAAATCCATGCTTTCCTCTTTGTTGTTGACATATTTATAACCAGCTGGAACATGGACAATGTCTTTGGCTTCCTGAGGATTGCTGCTCATTAGACGTGAGCTGGCAGCAAACATGCGTTGGCCTAGAAAACAAAAATTGTATATTAATAAATGGCGCTTTAATGTCTTTTTGCACTTGTCAAAGAATTATTTATTAAGAATTCTACTGTAATCAATTAACCACTATTTATCACTACTGGTCATTTCATACAACAAAACTCTTCATTTAACATCACTGTCTCTGCGCCGGGGTAATGGTTTTCATCAGTGAAATAACAGATTCATAATAAAATGAAGCTTAAATCTTTACTTCTGTAAGATTCTTTTATCCTGGATCACGTTATACATATTAACGAAAACATTTAAACACAAATTGCACTTAAATTCTTGGTCAAAATTGAATATTTTTGCACTTTTTTGATGACATAAGTGACCATAACCTCAATTTACGGAAAACACAAATTTCTATTATATTCCAAAGGAATATTTGTCGTTTTATTTTTATAAAATCAATTACCATTGCGTGAAGCCGTGAATAGTCTCATAGACAAAGACATGGTTCCTTGGTTAAACGCCGAAAATCCTTTATGAATGAAATTTACTTAATTTACAAACAAAAAAATTTGTATTTTTTTGTTTTTGACAAGAACTAAAAAAATCAATGCGAATGTCTAAAGATGTATAGAAAAAAAACAACAAACATATGTTTTCTTTCTATGGATATGGCAACACTAATATATTTGTTCCTGTTTGTTTTGATCGTAAAATTCGTTGGTGTTTTTTCAACGGTTATGATTACAATTAGGGCGACTACGGCAATTGATTTATCGCGTACAACGCGATCTTTCATCTTTAGATGCAGGAATCTAGTAGGCATCATTTATTTTTCATCTGTTGTTTAATCTTATATTCTTTACTTTATATTAATAAATGCTTAATAAAGGATTTTATATGAAAAATGTAGGTTATCACAGGTAAACGATTTCAGCTTCGCTTGGGTCCAGGTTGATCCTTTTGTAAAAAAAATATAAGTACATTTAATTAAACTATTAATAGGTTGTTGTAACGGGTTGGCTCCGGTTGATATAGCTCTTACTGAGTTGACAATCTTTGGCCGATTGAGAATCGGGTCGTTCCGGTGCGTAGGTCCAATTGTCGTGGGAACGAATAATGGGATAAAACAACTCGGCAAATGAAAAGTTTCCAATTGGAGTAACTGCCACATAATAATTACTTGCTAGAACATTAAAAACGCTTAAATTAAATAAATGTTCATGAAGTTAGCATTTTAAAAATATGGTCACTCCTTTTCAAAGGCCAGCTGTTTACTTTTATCACAACCCGTTGGTTAGAATGAGACGGCTACTATTAATATACCATATGTCTCTTAAAGTTGCCAGATGCCGAAATATATAACAAAATATTAATATTGTATTATGTTTTTATTATAATTCAATTAATTTTTTTATTAATCCTTGTCCTTGATTAATTTCCTTGTTTAAAAGAAAAAAACCAAATTTTCACCGTTAAAAATTGTTTTATTTTTTACAAAGCATTCGTAATCTTATAAGATTAATAACAAAAGTATCAGGTATGGAAAAGTGCTATTTAAAATGCTAATGAATTGTAATTAAATTTGGACAGTTTTATTCAAGTGAATCTTGAAACATGAAATAAATAATCTAAAAAAAATATTTAAATGAAAAAGTATATTAAAACCAAAAGCTTAACAATTAATTTGTCTTTTTGCTATTAACAACTTGCTTAAAAAAGTACTAAATAAGTCAAACAGCTATAAAAGTACTTAAAGAAAATAATTTGCTATGGTATTGAACTTTCCATTCCTGCTAAAAAGACATTTTAGGTGAGGTTCATATAATTCACTGTGGTATTTAGAAAAAATCCCAATTTTAACTTGCAACTACGAAATAAATTAAAAATTTATACAAAATATCATTAATTAAGTATTAAGTGACAATAATTGTGGTTTAGTGTTAAAAAAGAAAAGCAATTAATAAAAGAAAAATGCCACCAAAAGAACGTAATATTGCTATGATGGGCTACAGAAGTGTGGGTAAGTTGGTTGATTGGTTCTTTTTTTCATTCCTTTTCTTTTTAATGCTCTTTTGTGTCGTTTTTTTATATTTTTTAATTATTTTTTTTCTTTATACCTACTTTTGCGTTTTATTTATTTATTATTATGTTGCTGTATTAATTGTTGTTGTTTTAAATGGAAAAATTTTAATGTAATATTTACGTTTTTTGTTTATTATTTCTTATTTTTTTTTTACAGGCAAATCATCTTTGAGTATACAATTTGTTGAGGGACAATTTGTGGATTCCTATGATCCAACAATAGAAAATAGTAAGTATGTTTGTAATTGTATTTTACTTGAAATTTAGAGGGGTTTTTGTAGGAAGTGAAACAACCTTTTAATTTTCTAAAAAAAAAAGAAAGACAAAACATTTTTTACTTTTATATTTTATATTTTTTATTACAAAACTGCGTAATTTTTGTATATTATTCATCATAAGGTGTAATTTATATTCGAGTCCAGTTTAACCTACTTTCTTTTGCCATTTTTTAAATACTCGTTTCATGTTTTATGTCAAGGTTAATGTTTATTTCATATAGACAGTCAGTCAGATAGATAGATAGATATCTTCTGGAGGGAAGAGGGCATCATATGATTGTGTCTATAGCTAAAACATTTTATCAGTTTTTAATAAAATTATACCTAATGGAAATAGAATATCAACATATTTTAACTGTAGTTTTAAAATGAAGGAATATAGACCAATCTGGTTGTATATAGTTTGTCAAAATCTCCTTTTTTTTAAAAAACTGGTTTTGAGGAACCAATTTAAAGAGAGGTGAATTTTTGTTGGACCTACAACAACTACAATTTTTAAGCAAAAATTCTAGAAATTGCTCGATTTTTAATGATTTATGTTTGAAATAAATTTTAAGAAATAGTTCAAGAATATTATCATGTACATAGGTATGTAGCTACATAGGTATTTTGGGTGAATCATTGGCAGAATACGAAATACAATTATCCATTTTCTACGTGTTTATGCGTTCTTTATAATGTTGTGTAAAAACGAAAATTCTTGCTTATTATATGAAATTTTCTACATAATATTTATTTTTGCAAAAAAATAAATACATAAAAAATTTCAGTACAGACTGTTCATTAAACTCCCCTAGGCCATTGCCCATGTAATGTTTTATACAATATTCAAATTAGAACTATTGCATACAGAAAGGAAAATAAGGGGTCAAAGTTTAAATCGCTTTTGGTTATTGTCTCTCTGAAATTTATAAATTGTTACGAAAATTTTTTATAAAAAGAAAAATCTATCTATCTATCTATCTATCCATCTATCTATCTATCTATCTATCTATCTATCTATCTATCTATCTATCTATCTATCTATCTATCTATCTATCTATCTATCTATC
>NC_060952.1:91966820-91973128 GCF_022045245.1 Lucilia cuprina | reverse complement strand
AGACTATAGACTAGACTATAGACTAGACTATAGACTAGACTATAGACTAGACTATAGACTAGACTATAGACTAGACTATAGACTAGACTATAGACTAGACTATACATAGTATATATAGGCTAGACAAGGATTAAGGACTAAACTATAGACTAGTTTATAGATTACAGTATAGTCTAGATTATAGACTAGACTATAGACTAGACTATAGACTAGACTATAGACTAGATTATAGACTAGATTATAGACTAGACTATAGACTAAACTATAGACTAGACTATAGACTAGACTATAGACTAGACTACACTATAGAATATATTATAGACTACATTATAGACTACACTATATACTTCCCTATAGAGCCGACTATATGTTTGTCGCTGGTTTTACTGGACCTAGTCTGACGTATGGTCAGTATATGTGTATCACTGTTTCGTTTAAAATTAAACACATGTTACAACCGGAAGTTAACAAAATGATGCCTTACACTAATTAATTAATAGATTCTATTATTTTAATAAATGCCTTTATTTATTTAATTAAAATACACAATAAAATATATTCATTTTTTTTTAAACTTGCATTACATTCGAAAGAACAGAAAACATACGACCTTGAGTTTTAGTTTAAAAAAAAAAAAAAACAAGAATAATATCACTGCTCTTAACAATATAAAATTGTTATCTAAAGTAAATTTATTTAACAGAAATGAAAAACATGATAAGACTAAATAAACAGTAGAAATTTGTTAAATAAATAGTAAAAGTAAATTTAAAAAAAAAACAAATGAAAAAATGCACAAACACACACATACATACCTTTCTAAAACTTTCTTTGATGATTTTCGAAATTCAAATTTAATACTTGTGCAGGGCCCACCGACGCACTGTGGGAGGGAATTTTAACAAAAAATTGTGTTTTTTATTTTTTGATTTTTTTTATAAATTGGACCAAACACTACACGTTTGTTATGAGTGGGTATTTATGTATATTTGAAAAAAAAACACTAAAATAAAAACATAAAAATATGTAAATAAAAATTTTATTAAAACTTCTTTTAATCAAATTTAATGAGAAAAAAAATAACAATTTTAAAATTTCCTTTTTTTAATGTTTTAAACTAAAATATTAACCTTCAGTTGTTGTTTAATTATAATAAAATTATTTAAATTTATTTATTTTATTATATTATGTACCTATAAATATACGTTAATAATTAACACTATTCTTTTTTTATTATTTGTTCCCTTCTATTCTGTTTTTTGTTTGTCCCATTCCAGGTGAGTTAGTTTAGTACTATAGGTAGAGAGTAGCAGTAATAATAAAAGTAGCAAAAAAAAAAAAAATCGTTTCGTGTTAAAAATGACAATTACGAGAAACAGAAACAAAACAACAGCAACAAAAACAAATAAAGATGACCTCTCCTCATTTGCACATAACCCGCGCGCGCTCTTCTATAATGTTTATAATAAAAATAGCAACAACAATAACTCAAAAAAAAAACATACACTCATACCAATGCAATAACAGACAAAATGAATAATAAGAAGAAAAAAAAAACAAGAAAATAACAACAAAAACTACAATAATCATTCATTCATTTTAGGGTGGCTGTAGGTTTTTAAGCATATTCCTAGTAGTTTTTCTAGAAATCTCCAAAATTTCTTTAAACAATAGATAAAAAGAAAATTTAAGTCAAAAGCTTTTAACTTCTTCTAGGCAAGACTGTAGATAAGAATACAGACTAGACCAGGAGTCCCCAAAAGTTTCTTAGACCCAATCCACACTAGGAAACTTTTGTTGAGAAACTTTTTCTTAATTCTCTTTTAAAGTTTCTTTATGTTCACACATAGAAACTTCTGTTTTAGAAACTAAGTGTCAATTAGATTGATTTGTTGTGGTACGAATGAGAATAATAACAAAAAAAAAGCTTTCGAGTACGAGAAACTCCGCACCGCGAGAGAGATACGATATTCTTTCTTTTTCTCTCTCACGCAAAATCAAAAGTTTCCCAGGTGTTGTTGTTGTACCAGTTCGACTGTGGCCAATAGCTCTTTCCTGTGGAAAAAACTTTCTGTTAATACAGCTTCGGCTGGGTTGACAATCTTTGGCCGAGTATGACTCGGGTCATTCCGGAGCGAAGATCCAATTGTCGTGGGAACACTCCGCGAGAGAGATACATGATATTCTTTCTCTCTCACGCAAAATCAAAAGTTTCACAAAAGTTTCCTAGTATAGACCGGCAGTTCAAGTGTATAGAAAACACACTGCTTATAACTAAGCGCATTTACAAAAACAAAACTGTATAGGGCTTGGGCACCCTAGGACTAGACTATAGAATTTACTGGACTGTGGAATATACTTTAGGCTAGACTTTATATTATAGGAAGAATGCGTAAGACGCTAAATGTTGTTATAGATTAACATTAACCCCGAAAAAAGTCTTAAGGGGTTAAATAGCAGGAAATGATATCAATACCCTCCTGCCAAGCACTTTCCTTTAAAGAATACCGTGTTCAAAACTATTTGTATTTTGGGAAGACTGACTAATGTATACAGTTTCCCTATTAGATATATATGTTGCTGTAAGTTTTTTTTTTTTTTTTGAGTTATACACTACTCTTCATATTGATAGCTTCTACAGAAGTCATTACTATTGAAGTTGAATCTTTTAGGATAAGTTTCACATGGCCAGTTACCACTTTGATTGTGATCCGTTGTGTATATAAGAGACATCTGCATCATTGGTTCTGGAGTCTAAAGTTTATATCTTGAATGAACCGTCAGGGAATATTGAGTACATCTCATCTGATATTTATCAGAAAGTTTTGAGTTTGTAAAATCATTGAAATAAATTGCAACAGTGTCCTTAAATTTACACTAATCTACCATGAAAACCAACCCTGTAACCTTACAATTCATCAATCCCGCCAATTGTCATTATAAAAATTTGACTTGACAACTCTACTTTTATTAAGGCATTATTAAAAAAGTAGTGAGCAGCAGCTGCCTGTCTCTCCACTACAAAAAAAGGAAATTTTAAAATAACTTCCTTTTTGCAACAATTTTTTTCTGTTCGTATTTCACGTTTTTTTTCAGTTCAGTTAAGCATGTTTTTAGTAACTTGTTACATTTTATTAAGTTAAATTTTCTTGTTATTTTTTTCGTTTTCAATTAAAACTAAATAACTTGTTTAACCACTTTAATGATATTCTCTCAAAATTACATTATATTTGCTAACCTTTTTTATTATAAGTATTAGGAAACGCTATATTTTTAACTTTTATGATATTTCGTCACTTAATTATATTTTTTTCTTTTTTTTAATTTGTTTTATATTTTAAGGTTTTAGCACAAGAAATTTCACTTTTATTTTGCGTTTTGTTTAAATTTATATGCAGCCGTTTTTCCGTTGTTTACGTATTTTACTTTTTATTTTGTTAAACAAAGAAACAGTAATATTCGCTTTAATATAATAATGAAATAATATTTGAACAAATAGAATAATAAGAATATAAATTTTGATTTCAAGCACACACAACTAAATTTTGCTATTGACTGCTGCTACACGAAATATCAGCACAATTTTGAATGGTGTTGTTTATCTAGCATTATTATTATGGGCATATCTAGCGGTTTTTTTGTTACATCTTTAAGCGGGATATATTGTTGTTACGGGACATTTTAGCGATTTCTTTAGAGCTGCCATTTTGTATTGTTACCAGACTTAAGAGTTTTTGTATTAAACGAACTGGAAAAATGCGATTTAAAATAAAATATCTTAAAAAATTTAATTAAAATATAAAAAAAAGAACTTCTTTACTTTTAAAAATATTGAAAAAGGGAAATTTATCAAGAAATATAAATAAAAAGGAAATTTATAAAAATTTTTCAAAATAAATATCGAAAATAATGTTAAAATCAAGTTGAATGCATAGTCGGTCATGTCCGACTCTATGTTACCCTACATAGAATGTGGATTATTATTTAAAAAATATAACATTTGTTTTGTTTTTTAACGGAATATTTATACTTATTGTTGTTAAAAAAAAAGAGATTTTCTACAAGAGGGCTGATAAGGGGGTAAGGGGTAAATATGGGCCTATAATTATAAATGTTGGTAGAGGAATTTAAATCTACTTCCAAGTTATTTATGTAAAATTTAATCGTTTTATTAGTGCTTATAAGTGAATTTTGACCCTAGTCATTTTCTGAAGGGGGGTTTGTATGGGGGCTAGGATCAAATGAGCCCCGATCATTACCAAAATCGGTAGTATCATTTAAAGTTCTATAAAACTAAGTTTTATCGATTTTTGTTGACATAATAGAATATTTAACTTAATTATGAGCCCAAAAGCCCCTTTCGGGGGTACGGTTGTAAGAGGGCTAGGCGAGATAATGGACCGATTTTTAAAAATTTGAATAGCTTAGAGTTTGTGCCAAATTTCATTAAATTATCTTGAAAATTGTGACATATAGCGTGCGCACAAAGTTTACATGGACACATAGACAGACGGATGGAGGTAGCTAAATGACTTTTTCGGGGGGTACAGTTGTATGGGGCTAGGCGAGATAATGGACCGATTTCAACCATATTTAATAGCTTAGAGTATGTGCCAAATTTTATCAAATTATTTTGAAAAAAGTAACCTATTGCGTGAGCACAAGGTTAACTCAGACAGACGGACAAACGGATGGACATAGCTAAATCGACTCAGAAAGTGATTCTAATGGTGTAGGACCAATATTTGTGAGTGTTACAAACATCAGCACAAACGCATAAAAACCTTATCCCCTACTATATTTGTGTAGGGTATAAAAAATCGAACAGTTTTATAAAAATGATTTCTGGAAAAGTTTCCACTTTCTATCACGTTAATTAGAAATGAAGTTTTTTTAAGTTTTTTTTATTTATTTGTTTTATTGATATTTTTGTTTAATTAAAAACTTAAATTCCATTTCTATAAACATCTTTTTGTTTGTTTTTTTGTAAATACAACAGATAAAAAAAAGAATTTCAAAAAATATTTTTTTTTTAATTTGATTTTTGTGTGTTTTTTGAAATAGAATTTTTGTTTAAAAGAAAAGAAAAATTACAAGTAATTAAATTAAAAATTAAAGTAAAAATGTTTGCAGCCAAAAGCCAGTATTGCATTAATTTTAAAATTAGATTTTTTTGTTGTGATTTTTTAAGTTTTTTTTAAGAGAAAATTAACTAAAACTTTTATTTATAATATAAAAAGAAAATGAAAATTAGTTGCTATTTAGGCATTGCTTAAACTTAAATGTTTCTTTTTTAATTCCTTTTTTTTATGGATTTTTCATCTATTATTAACTAAATATTAAAAAAGAAATGAAATAAAGGGAAATTATTTTAAAGAAAAAAATATTAAACTAAGAAAAAAAAAAGATAAAATCATTTTAAGAAATATTTATAAAAAAAAATTAAAAACGGTATATGTATCATTTACTTGTTGTTGCTATTGAGGCGGTACAGCCAATGTTCAATTAATTAATTGTTTGTTGTTTTATATTATTATTATTTTGTTTTTGTAATGTGGTACGACGACAAGTTGTGACTTTTAAGCTAAGCTTAAAATGACTCACGAAATGACACAGCTGCTCTTCTCCTGAGGATTACCATTTTCATTTTCAATTAACAATAAAAGCTGATGGAAAATATCAGCCACAGACTAGACGAATTAAAAATAAAAAAATTAAACAAAAACATACAATTAACATTTTTAAACCTCTCCATACCTCATTTTGTTTAGCAGAAGTTTCTAAAAATGCAGCACGCCACGATTCAGCTAATTTTCTACCCTCTTCTGTGGACACTGTGCGTTCTTGATGTAAATCTGTTTTATTACCCACCAACACTACAGGTACACTGAAAATATTAAAAGAAAATAATTATTTTATGTTTGAATTTAATTTTAAGTCTTAGTTACTTACTATTTTTTGCCCATAACATCTAATAGTTTTTCGTAAATAATTTTTATAACTTCAAAAGATTTTTGACTGGTAATAGAATAGACCAAAACATAACCATGAAAATCCATACTGTATTGTACGGGAAATATACTATATTCATCCTGTCCAGCTGTATCGACTAATTTGACACCATAATCTTGAGAGTTAACTCGTGTTACTTTTGTAAATGCTGGAATTTGAAATAAAAAATGTATATAAATCGTATAGATATAGATAGATTATAGATAGATAGATAGATAGATAGATAGATAGATAGATAGATAGATAGATAGATAGATAGATAGATAGATAGATAGATAGATAGATAGATAGATAGA
>NC_060952.1:91949003-91966720 GCF_022045245.1 Lucilia cuprina | reverse complement strand
TCTAGTCTATAGTCTAGTCTATAGTCTAGTCTATAGTCTAGTCTATAGCCTAGTCTATAGTCTAGTCTATAGTCTAGTCTCTAGTCTAGACTATAGACTAGACTATAGACTAGACTATAGTCTAGTCTATAGTCTAGTCTCTAGTCTAGTCTTTAGTCTAGTCTATAGTCTAGTCTATAGTCTAGTCTATAATCTAGCCCATAGTGTAGGCTTTATATTCTATTTTATAGTTTATATAGTCTATTCTAGAGTCTAGTTTATAGTCTATTCTTTAGTCTACTATCCAGTCTACAATCTAGTTTATTGCCCATTCGAAATCCATAGAAAAATTTTCAACCATATTTCGGAGTACGATAGTATTTAAAATTTGCATTAATCATATACAAAGTTAGTATTCATTAATTTTTACTTATTTTTCTAAATAAATTTTATTTTACTATTTGACGTTTTTATTACTTTTTTTCCACTATTGTCATGTTGTTGTTTATTTCTTTCTGTAAATTGTTTGGTTTTTTATTTATATTTTACATAACCACCCCTTTTTGTTTACGCCTGCTATTTTAGTTGACGTTTTTTTTTTTCGTTTTTGTTTATTTTCTGCTAGTTTTGCGAAATTTTCTGACTACGTCAATTGTCAACTAAAATACCAAATTTCTCTAATAGTCACGTTCAATTTTATTATTACACAAATAACCATTTCATGTAGAGAAAAATCACATACAAAAATAAATGTTTTTTCTTTTGTATTACAAAAAAAAAGCACACATTTAAATGCGATTTAATTGTAATAATAGCGCCATTTCTTATCATTGTTGTAATTTGTGTTCTATTTGTAGGGGATTTATCACACTCTCCCTCTCTGTCTTTCTCTCCCGCTCTTGATCGTTTGATTTACTCTTCATTTAGTAGATTTCAATTACCCCAGAGTATGAGATTTCATTGAAAAAAATATTTTTAATTTTTATTGTAATTATTATTTAAATATTATACCATTTTGTACTTGGTACAATAAGGAATTTGAAATAGTCATCAGGCATTTCCATTAATTTCTGGTATTTATAGGAAACAGATTTATTTTTACGCTGTTTTTATTCGTTATCAATTGTTTTTTGTTTTGGAAAAAGAATTTACTATTAATTTTGCAAAAAAATGGGAGGTGTTTTTATTTGATCTATAGCCGGGAAAAATGTATTGGTTTTAATTCTAAAAACGTAAATATTGTTATTAGTTTTTATGTTGTTGTTATTAAATAATTAAGTTATGACGCAGTGTAGAAATTGTAAATAGATTAATATTGCATCATTGCTGTTTTAATCAGAGAATATTTTAATATTTTGATTTAAAAATAACTAAAAGAGATGTTTATACAAGATGTGATTCAAGGGAAGGCGAATCGTGTATATGGTAATGACATTTCAACATAGGCTTACTGTCAAATTCCATATAGGTATAAAATTGGGTTCTATAAATTGACATTCGAATAATCGAACAAACGACTTTTTGTCGAAAAAAGTCGGAAAAAGTCAAAAATAGCTATAAAGTCGAAAAAAGTCGAAAATAGTTGGAAATCGAAAAAAAGTCGAAAATCGTCGACCAGTCTGAAATTGTCGACGAGTCAAAAATAGCCGAAAATAGTCGAAAAAAAGTCGGAAAAAGTCGGAAAAAGTCGAAAAAAGTAATAAAAGTCGAAAATTGTCGAAAAAAGTCGGAAAGTCGAAAAGTTGAAATACAAAAAGTCGACTTTTCGTTTCAATTATAGAAAACTTGTATAAAACATGATACGAATTAGGGTTCTATAGTTGAAACGAAAATTCGACTTTTCGACTTTTTGCATTTTATGAAAAGTCGACTTTTTGCATTTTATGAAAAGTCGACTTTTCGACTTTTTGCATTTAGTTAAAAGTCGATTTTTCGACTTTTCGACTTTTTTCATTTAATTAAAAGTCGACTTTTCGACATTTTCTGACTTTTTCGACTTCTTTCTATTTTCTACTTTTTTCGATTATTTTCCGAATTTTTTGGAACAAAATAGTCGACTTCGACTTTTTTCGCCAAAAAGTCGATTGTTCGATTATTCGAAAGTCGATTTATAGAACCCTAATACGAATGGAAAATTGCTATCGTGAACTTGTTATGAACAATTCATTCACAATAGTTGATTTTGTATGGAACAGCTGTTCATTGTTTACAAAATTCCATCAAAAAATTTGACAACAGGGGAATTTTTTCCCATGACAAAACAGTGAACGAAAAAAGTAAAAAAGCAACATATTTCACGTGATAGGGATGAATTAGTAATACTTAGTGCATCCTGGTATAATATGACTTCACCTCATTAGTTTAGCGATGAGTAAATACTAGGATTCTATAATTGAAACATAAGTCGACATTTCAAAAAGTAAATTTACAAAGTTGACTTTTCGAGTTTTTTTTTTATTTTTTAAGTCGACTTTTTATATTTTGAAAAGTCTACTTTTTAATCGATTTTCAAAATCGATTCTTCAACTATTTCCTTACATGATAGTCGACGTTTCGACTTGTTAGGAGAATAAAGGTGACTTCGGCTTTTCCATTTTTCGACAAAATAGTTTTTGGCTGAAACGAATCCCTTCGATCTTCTACAATTTTCAATTTTAATTTTCAACATATTTACATGTATGTATAAAGACGACTTTTTAATACGATTTTATTTTTTTTGTCTGTAAATGTAAAAACGTATCCTTTTCTTTTATAAAGTCGCTATTTGAACTTTTTCCGACTAATCGAGTTACAACAACTTGTATTTGTAAAGTAAATTTTTAATCTACAGATATTCGATTTATCCACTATTTTTAAACTATATAGTAGACTTTTTTACACAAAAAATCGACTTTCCGATTTTGTTTGACTTTTCTTAACCTTGTTCAGTTTTGACTTCATTTTTTTCGATTATAGGTCAGTAATTCGATTGTTAGTAACAGGATTTTTAAAACCTTCTATTAAACATTAAATATTTTAACTATTTATATTATTTTTAATTATATTAAGAGTTTTTAACATTTCACCTGTGTGTTCAAAATACAAACTCTTAATTATTTTATTTTTTTCGCAAAAATAACCAGGTAAACAACTGTTTTAATAAATTGTATTTTTTTGTTTTTCTTATTACTTTTTTGTGTTATTTATAAAGTTAAGTGTTATTTGTTGTTGTTTTCTTTTAGTATATATTTTGTAAAGTAATATTTTCACATCATCATTTACACATGTGTCGTATGTATCACCTGTTCTAGTTTATGAGTATGTCAACAATATGTTCTTTTTTTTGTTATTTTAACCGTTTTGAAACCATAAAATTCTTTACAAAATTTTTGTTTTTAGAATCGAAATTTTTTACAACAATTGCCTACATAAATTTATATATACATACTTACAAACCGTCGTATGAAGATAAAAACATAACGGTAAAAAATGAATAAAAATAAAATCGATTGACTCACCTCAATTATCATTAAGAAGAACAAGTATGAGAGTGAGAGTACTCAAGTAAACTATAACATCATATTATATACATATTATATACATATGTATTTACGTTTGTATGTAAATAAAACTGACAACGTCATAATGCAAAAAATTAATGTTATTTAAGACGTCTTCATACGAGCACGAGAAGAGTACGGATGGGATCGTCTTAACGCAATATGTAATGAAACCATCACACATTGAGAGAGAATACGGATGGAAAATTCTATCTATTTATCTATCTATCTATCTATCTATCTATCTATCTATCTATCTATCTATCTATCTATCTATCTATCTATCTATCTATCTATCTATCTATCTATCTATCTATCTATCTATCTATCTATCTATCTATCTATCTATCTATCTATCTATCTATCTATCTATCTATCTATCTATCTATCTATCTATCTATCTATCTATCTATCTATCTATCTATCTATCTATCTATCTATCTATCTATCTATCTATTATGGACGGGATCAGGGTTGTATTTTTATGTAAACTCATTCAAAAAAAGTGAAACATCTGTTTCCATCTTACTTTGTTATTAAACACAAAAAATATTCTACGAATGGAATTTCATTTTACTTTTTTATTACATTTTACGCTCGTAAATGTAAATCGTATAAAATGCATATTAATATATTAAAGTGCCTCCGGTAGGATCGTACAACAGGTCCAATTGAGCCCTACGTGTAATTCTTCGGATTTGATGTATAAACTGTATACATCCTCAAACTAATTAATATTAAACATTCTAAAAGGTTTTTTTTTATTTTTAACAAAAATAAATCTAAAATACAAATGTTTAAACAAGCAATTTATCTTAATTTAATTCTACGAAATAATAAAATTCGACATAATTTTTTGCGAAAAATAAAACAAAAAATTCTTGGAATTTTAACCAAAAAAAAAAAACAATATTTTGTTTTTTTTTTACTATTATAAACATTCACTATATATGTTTACAGTTTGAAATCTTAGCAATTATTTTTTTACAAATTAAACTCTTTCAAAACTTTATCGTTATTAAAAAATCTCTAAATCTAGTATTAACTAAATTATAAGCTAAAATTAAATGAACACACAAAGTAAAAAATTCTCTCGTACTTTTTACAAAAAAAAAAATCAGTTTTACGAAGCATATCAACTTTGACCTACATTATTATTATTTTTTTGTTTAGTTAAATAAAAAAATAACTAATTGTTAGCTTTAAATTAAAATAGCACAGAGTAGTTAAATTAAAGTAAAATTGGGTAAACATTTCACATATTTGGACACAATATTGGGTGAAGGTTGTTGAGTGATGATTTTTTATTTTATATAATTTAATTAAATTAATAAAATGTCAACTTTTGAATATAATTACTAAATGTACTTTACATTTCTATTGAAAATGTACAAAAATTGTAGCATAATTGCCATAGATTTTAACAATATTTATGTATTAATGCAGAGTTATCTCAATTTTCAGAAATTACAATTGTTCAGAATTTTATATTTTGTCTTATAAAATTGTCAGAAATGCTTTTTTTGAGAACGTCTTAAAACAAAAAATTGCGGCGAATTCATTTATTCATTCAATAAGGTGAAGTCAGCTGATTATTTCATTGTCCATTAAAATTTAAACTCCATATAAAGATAGACAGATAGATAGATAGATAGATAGATAGATAGATAGATAGATAGATAGATAGATAGATAGATAGATAGATAGATAGATAGATAGATAGATAGATAGATAGATAGATAGATAGATAGATAGATAGATAGATAGATAGATAGATAGATAGATAGATAGATAGATAGATAGATAGATAGATAGATAGATAGATAGATAGATAGATAGATAGATAGATAGATAGATAGATAGATAGATAGATAGATAGATAGATAGATAGATTGATAGATTGATAGATTGATAGATTGATAGATTGATAAATTGATAAATTGATAGATTGATAGATTGATAGATTGATAGATAGATAGATAGATAGATAGATAGATAGATAGATAGATAGATAGATAGATAGATAGATAGATAGATAGATAGATAGATAGATAGATAGATAGATAGATAGATAAATAGATAGATAGATAGATAGATAGATAGATAGATTGAGAGATTGAGAGATTGAGAGATTGAGAGATTGAGAGATTGAGAGATTGAGAGATAGATAGATAGATAGATAGATAGATAGATAGATAGATAGATAGATTGAGAGATAGATTGAGAGATAGATAGATAGATAGATAGATAGATAGATAGATAGATAGATAGGTAGATAGATAGTTAAATAGTTAGTTAAATAGTTAGTTAGTTTGTTAGTTAGAAACGAGAATATAGAACACTAACCTAAAAAAGTTCTTAAAGTCGAACAATTTCCAAGTTGTAAAAAGAAAAAACTATTTTGATCAATTCTAAAACGCTGAAAAGTTTGATGACTTTTTATCTATAAAAGATCGTAAACAAAAAGTCAACCATTTAAGTCCAACATTAACTTATAACCGAAACGCTTTGCTCCATATAAAACAAACTTGTAGTAATTTTTTTTAATTTGCCAATGACTCACAAGTTACAGTTAAACGGTCATTATTCTTTTTCGTCTTATCTAACAAAGGTTATTAAATGTTTAACCTTTCAAATAAGCTTCAGATCATGTATTTTATTTAATTTCCCTAATGACTATATGTTTCCCACTATTTCAGCAGAAACAAAATGTATCCCCTGAGAACAATTTTTCCCCAACTCTTAATCAAAAATTAAATTTTGGTTCTATTTCATCATTTATAGAAAATATTGAACTTGTTTTTTTTTCAAGTTCAATATTTAATTTAGTCATATTAAGAAAAAATACTCCTACTGTAAAAATTTTAGTATGGTAAAATGTTTCTAGACAACTCATCATTTTAAAAATGTGTTTTACATTTATCTCCATATTTTTTTCGCTGTTTTTTTTTATATATTTCCCCAGTTCTTTAACCTTTTGCTAAATTGTATTTGTTTGTTAGCGGTACTCGTAATTTTTAGTATGTTACGAATGTAAAAAGCTAAAAAATTGGGTTGATAAAAAAAGAGAGAACAAAATCTGAAATTACGGTCATTAAGCTTTTATATATGTTTCTACATTTGGCAATTATGGATGATATGAAAGAAAAATTTTAAATTAAAAGTTATCAGTTAAAAAATATTAAACTTTAAAGGAAATTATATCAAAATGGACTTTATAAACTTAGCAACACATGTTTAATGTCATTGTCCACTTTTTGAGGTTTAAATCGAGTTTACTGGATAAACTATAAGTTGATAAAGGGCATTTCACACGTTCACACTTTACGTACGTAAAATCTAATGAAAAAGTAAAATTAAATTCCATCCGTATAACAAAATAGAGAAAAGTTGTATAATTTATATTTTTTGTGTTGAAACGATTGGTATAAACTAATAACAAAGTAAGATGGAAACAGCTGTTTCACTTTTTTTGTATGTGTTTACATAAAAATACATCCCTGATCTAATGCGACCTGCTTGTTTTTTTTAATAATTTCAAAAACTGAAGAGAGCCATACGACTGTCAAATTTTCCATACGTATTCTCTCTCAATGTGTGATGGTTCCATAGCATATTGCGTTTAGACGATCCCATCCGTACTCTTCTACATCAAATTTTGACAGATCATATTACTTGTGTGATCGTGTAAATCCTGCTTAACACTATTTCCAATGTCTGCTACTGCTATTTTCACCATAGACTAGGGTTCTATAGTTGAAACGAAAAGTTGACTTTTTGCATTTAATTAAAAGTCGACTTTTTGCATTTTATACAATGTCGATATTTCGACTTATTTCGTTTAGTTAAAAATCGACTTTTAGAATTTTATAAATAGTCAACTTTTTCCAAATTTTCGACTTTTTTAACTTTTTCCGACTTTTTTTAAGTTTTTCCGACTTTATTTAACTTTTTCCGACTTTTTTCGACGTTTTCTGACTTGTCGCTTTTTTTTACTTTTTTGACTATTTTCGACTTCTTCCGACTTTTTCCGACTATTTTTGAGTTTTTGACCTTTTTTTCACTATTTTAAAATTTTCGACTATTTTTGACTTTTTTTTTCTACTATATTAAAGTTTTCGTCTTCTTCCGACTTTTTACGACTTTTCGATTTTTTTCGATTTCTCGACTCTTTTCACAGACGACTTCGACTTTTTTCGACAAAAAGTCGATTGTTCGATTATTCAAAAGTCGATTTATAGAACCTAACTATAGACTTTCAAACAAACGACTTTCTGTCGAAAAAATTATTATAAATCGAATATCTCGTAAGAAAAATAAACAAGAAAAAAACTTATTATCATTTAGTGAAACTTTAAAATGTCTGAACTGTCTGAGATCACACTTGCATTTTAAAAAGAAATAAAATATGTAACCTTTAACCCCTGCAACTACACGCACATTTAAATTGATGCTTTTATAGAACAAAAATTTTGTTGCTTTTTCGTTTTTAATTGACTTTTTTGCGGAAATTGATAGATGAAAGCAGAATTTTAAAAGAATTAATTATTTTGTTTATCACAAAATTTTCTATAGAAAATTAAAAATATTGAAAATTTTCTTTAAAATATTCAAAATATTAAAAAAATCTATAGAAAAGTATAAATTATTAAAAAATTGATTTTGTTCTTCGGCCTGTTTTACGATTTCAATAACAATTTGTTATACTTTAGAGAATTTGAAAAGTTTTAAACTTCTCTCAAATGTATTTATAAATCAATGACTTTTTGATAAATTATTATTCTTTCTAAATATAGAGGTCATTTAACTATTTATTAAATTAAGAAGAAGAACACCAAAAATCAAACTAAATTGTCTTTTGTCTGCATTTCTGACATATAATTTTCATTCTCCACCAAAAAAAAAAAAAGATTTCTTTTCTTTTTATTATTTAAAATTGTTTATTTTTTACGCATTCTTATGGTAGTTTGTATGGAAAATTCTTAAACACAAAAGATCAATTAATTATTAACAAATAAATAAAAAATAAAAAAAATAATAAATTTGCATAATTTGTTTATATTGATTGTTTTTATTATAAGTAGAGAAAGAAAAAGAAAGCTTTATTTAAAACATAATTTATTAAAAATATTATTATAAAGCTAAGTAATAAACTAAATTAACTAACACATGCTTAAGGTGTTTTTTTTTACAATTTTCCTATAAATTTCAAAACCTGTCTTGCATATAAATTATAAAATATAAACGTAAGAATTTTTTTATTGCATTTTGTTTAAACAACAACACACCCACTTTATATAAAAAAATAGTGGGTAATGAAATGTTTATTATAAAAAAGTTTTCTTTATTCTTGTAAATATGTTTTTAGTATGTTTACCAAAGTTTAAAAAGCCGGTTGCTAATATCAAAGTGGGTTTTTTTCAAGTAAACATCCGCCAATTACCTTTAACTGTTAAATATTTCAACTTTTTAGTCTAGATTTTAAAAGTATTGTACGATTTTTAGTTTTTAAAATTTGCATTGCCTGTTTTTTACAAAAAATATATATTTTTCTTAAGAGAATCCATTAGAAAGCTAAGTAAGCTTAGTCGCCGCTAAATTTTTAAAGACGCCGTTGGTATTACAGTTTGTCGCTGGCACTGTGATGTAACAATGTTTGTAAACAAACATTGGTGTTGCCAATTTGCAGAATTTTATTTAAGAGTTTATATCTGCAACAACCATCTTTTAGGTATTAATCCACAAATATTAAAGTAATTTTAATTATAAGAAAATTGCAATACAAGCAATTATGTTTGTATGTATATTAATAATTACCTATTTTATTTTGCAAATAATAGAATACGATCAATTATACATGAGGAAATACAGAGGTGGGATGAAGTTTTTAAACATTTGTTTTGTTTAAGCTAAACAAAAGTAATAGGTAATAATTTTTATTTTACTTTATTTACCGACTCATTTGGTCAAAATATCAATTAATTAAATAATTGTTTTATAAGAAAGTTCTCGTACATTTCTTTTTTTGCCATTTTTCTTCAGCAAATGGCTTGTGTAATAGTATTTTTTTCATTACGGCCATTATTCAATGCAATTTAGTTGTTTACTCATACAATATAAATTTAGCTAGAAAGTAATTAATTTGAGTGCCCACATCATCGATATTGTTATAAGGTTATGGCAAATATTTTTTTAATTTTTTCTTTCATTGAATAATATTTATTTGAAATAAATAAATATTTATCAGATACTAGAAATAAAATATTAAAAATTTCAAGTGGAAAGCAAAAAATTTTAGATCTTGAAATATTTTTAATGAAAATTAAACAAAATTATCGAAAAAAAAACTTTCTAAAGAAATTTTAAAAATTTTAAAAATGTGTATTGAATATTTTTTTAAGAAAAATGGAAATATCGAAAAATTTTGTAGAGAAAATTGAAAATATCGAAACATTTCATATAGAAAATTTAAAAAATCGAAACATCTAATATAGAAAATTCGAAATATTAAGAATTTTTCTAAAAAAAATCGTAATTTTGAGAATTTTTCTAAAGATTATTCATAATTTTGAGAATTTTTTTTTATATTTTAAATTTTATCTCTATAGATATAAAATATTAAAAATTTCATGTGGAAAGCAACAAATTTAAGATCTTGAAATATTTTTAATAAAACAAAAGTATCGAAATAACTTTCTAGAGAAAATTTTAAAATTTTAAAAATTAGAAAAATTTTCTATAAAAAATGCAAAATATTGAAAATTTCTTAAAGAAAAATCAAAATCACCCCTATCGCCAATCATCATTTCACGTGAAATATGTTCCCTTTTCATTTTTTTTTTTCATTCACTAACTTTTTTGTCGTGAAAAAATTTCCCTTTTGTCAAATTTGTTGATGGAATTTTGTAAACATTGAACAGCTGTTCCATATAAAATTAACTATTGTGAATGAAAGAATTCAAGGGAACAAAATTTTCACTTCTATTGGCGATAGGGCTGAATATGAAAAGAAAATATAGAGAAAATTGAAATATCGAAATGTTATATAATATTGAAACATAGAAAATTCGAAATATTACGAATTTTTCGAAAGAAAATTTTTAATAATAAGAATTTTCATTTTTAATAAAATTCGAAATTTAAAGAATTTTTCTAAAACAAATTTAAAATTTTAAGAATTTTTCCAAAGAAAATTTGAAACTTTTAGAATTTTTCTAAACAAAATTCAAAATATTAAGAATTTTTTTAAAGTAAATTCAAAAAATTAACTAAATTTCTAAAGAAAGATAATTTTTTTTTAAAGAAAATTCGTAATTTTAAGAATTTTTCTAAAGAAAATTAGAAATTTTAAAAATTTTTCTAACGAAAATTAAAATTTTGAGAATTTCAAAAAAAAATTCAAAATATTAAGAAATTTAAAAAAAAAAAATTCGAAATATTATTATTTTTTTTTAAAGAAAAGTCTTATGTTGAAAAATAGTTTGCCGAAACTTTTTCTGTTGAAATTTGAAAACATCGAAAATTTAAAAAAAGTCTGATTATGGAACATTTTTTTTAAATAAATAATTTCAAATAGTATTTCTATAGAAAATTTAATTTAAGATTTTTTAATTTGAAACTTCTTTAAAATATTAATAAAAACATTAAAACTATTCATTTATTTTCCCATTTTTTTCTTAAAAACACATGCTCTTTTAAAATTAATTAAAACAAAAGTATAATGGAAATATTTGTTTTCCTCCTACAAAAAGATAAAATAAAAAAAACAGTTTTAATAAATAAAGAAATGCTGATAAGAAATAACAAAATATTTTCATAAGATTTACAGTAGAGCATATACATACTAAGCAAAAAATTAAAAAAAAATATATATATATGAAAAATATTAAAAAGCCACTATTTAATATGTGTGTTCCACTTTTAAATCACAATAAAAATCCATCATACAAAATGGTTCATTTATTTTATTTTTTCATTTAATTTTCCTACACTTTTTACTCGTTTTTTTTTTTTTTTTTTAATTTAACACATTGCAGTTAAGTATATTATTTGTAATATAAAGTAATAATCAAGTTTATTGAACTACATTTTATTTTTCTATTTATGGTTATTTATGAAAATTATAATCATTATGTGTGTTTATTTTTTTTTTAATGTTATAAAGGGTGAGTGATATAAAGGAAAAAAATGTAACGGGATATAAATATATATTTAGTTTTTTTTTGTAATAAAATAATAATTTATGTTTTTAGTTAAATTTTTACAATATTTATTTTGTTTTGTAAGTGGGCTAGTCATATGGCTCACTACTAGTGGTTAGAAAACAGGTAATACATTTGAAATTTAATCGCCAATAGAAGTGAAATTTCGTTCCCTAGAAATTTTCACTTCCCACGAAGGGAAAATTGCTATGAAAATTGAACTTATTGTGAACAATTCATTCACAATAGTTGATTCTGTATGGAACAGCTGTTCAATATTTACAAAATTCTATCAACAAATTTCACAACAGGGAAAAAAGTTAGTGTGACGAAAAAAGTGAAAAGGGAACATATTTCACGTGAAATGATGATTGGCGATAGAGGTGAATATATTAAGCTTATCAAAAAATTTTAATGAAAATTTCAAAATATCACATTAGTTTATATGAAATTTTAAAATTTTTAAAGTTCTATAGAATCTCAAAATATTGAAATAATTTTTAAAAAATTAAAAAATTTTATAAAAATTTTCAAAAAATCACAATAGATTTTTTAAAATTTTTTTAAATTTGCTATAGAAAATTCAAAAATGCAAAAATTTTCTATACCTAATTAGAAATATTAAAAAGTTTCATAAAAAATTTAAAATATTTTCTATGAAATATTCAAAATATAGAAAAATTTAGATTTATTTAAAATAAATTTCAAACATTTTTTATACAAAATGTTAAAAAATTTTGAAACTTAAAACATTTTCCATAAAAACTTTAAGATTTGCGTCAAATTCTTGATTTTTAGAAACATTTTTATCGATTTCTTTAATTAAACTTTTCTTATATGTTCCCTTGTATTTCTATTCTATTGGGTTTGTGCTAATGTTTGTAACGCACAATAATATTGGTCCTATACCTTAAAGCATACCAATCGGCTCAGAATCATTTTCTGATATAGCTATGTTTGTTCGTCTGTCCGACCGTCCATGTAAACATTGTAATCAAACTACAGGTGGCAATTTTGAAGATAATTCAATAAAATTTGGTACATGTTCTTCTATTGTCCCACGAATGAAGCCTACTGAAAATGGTTAAGATCGGTCCAATATTTCACCTAGCCCCCATCTAACTGAACCCCCGAATAGGGCTTCTAAAGCTTGTAATTTTGGAGATAATTCAATGAAATTTGACATATGAAGTTCTGTAGTACCGTAGACGAAGCTTATTGAAAATGGTTAACATCGGTCCATTATTCCACCTGATACAATCGCACCCGCCAAATAGGGCTTTTAAGTTCATAATTATGTTTAATATACTCGTATCTCGACAAAAAGCTGCAAAACTAAGTTCTATACTAGACTTGATGACCCTCACGAATTCTATAATTATAATCTCATATAAACCTAGACCCTATGAAAAGGACCCATCAAAATTTCACTTAAATGTCCAGAATTTTATTCAAAATAAACGTCTGAAAAAAAGTTCAATTCAATACTTTATTATGAAAACTAATTCACATTTTATTCTTAGACAGGTGTAGGGTATTATATGGTCGGCCTCGCCCCTATAACTTCTTACTTGTTTTTACATTGTATTTAAAGAGTTAATGTTAATTACACAACTAAATTTTCCATCCCTGAATAATTTTTGACAAGGATAGTGTTGAAGGAAGTTAAAAAGTAAACAACATTAAACGCATTGCCAACCTATTTGTATACAAAAACCGCATGTTGCAAAAAAAGCAATTGGCAATTAAATGCATTGTTAACATTTTTTAATGAATGAACATTAACATTTTTATTAAATTTATGGAAAATATGAAAAAAAAATCTTATTTTAAAACGTATAAAAAATTAAATATTAATTTTAACATAAACAATATTTGTTGCTTTGTATTTATTGCTTACAATTCTTTTGTATTTTTAACAAAAATATACAATTGTTTAAAAAAAAGTACATGCATTGATTTGCTTGCAAAAAACTTTGTTTTGTATTTTATAGAAAATAAAATTTAACAAAACAAAACTTCAAGGTCATTACTTATAAAATATATTTCAAATAAACAAAAACTTTAACTATTAAATATTTAAAAAAAATATATGGATATTAAATAACCTACTAACGTTAAGATTATTACACCATTTCCTTTAATTTAAGAAAATAAAAACTTATTTAGATAATTAGTATTTTACTAATTAATAAAACAACACCAAACTGATGACATTTACATTATAATTTTCTTTCCTATAAAAAAAACTTGTTATAAAGAATATGGTATTAAACTGTAATGTTAACCACATTAATATTTTATATCTTTAAAATTATTATTTTACTTAAGAATGTAACTGAAATTAAATATAATCTCAATAGTATTTTTCTTTATACACATTTAAACCACAAAATAAAAAAATAATGATGTATGCTTCTTTTCGCTTAAGTCGCTCACTTCTTTCGGTCGTTCCTATTATAAAAAAAAAAAATTATCACAAACAAAACGTTTTCAACAATAAAATTGAAACAAGAAAAAAATGACCACGACAACCACATTAAATAATAAAAATTTGGACAAAAATAAAAGGCAATCAACTTTTATTTGAAATCCCCAAAATACACGCGACAATGACATATGATTCATTATAACAATTTAACGTAATGACAAAAACAAAAGAAATAAAAAAAGCTTATAATTAAAATGAAAACTATTTGAAACGTCGTTATCAAATTATAGAAAGCTGACATTAAATTGATTTCACTTTCAGGGTTAAATTAGATATTACGAGAAATTTTGCAGTGAAAAAAATTTACTTTGGGGTGGTTGTTTAAGTGGGGATTTCTTTGTGGCTTGTAAATTAAAGATTGTCAATGAATTACAGAGAATTCTGTAAGTAAATGGGGAATTTGACTTTGTATTGAAAGATTAAAAAAAATTGTTTTATGTAATTTATACAGAGTATTCAATTTACCAGCCCTGCATGTCGACCAGACAAGAATAGTAGTTATAAAAGAAGAAGAAATGTAAACAAACAATCAATAGAGTTACCATCAGATTTAGAAAACAAATGCATTTTCGGAAAATAATAGACTTTTTATTTTGGAACTTTAAACTTTATAGAAATAATAGAAATCTTAATTTATCGATAAATTTTATATAATAACATTAAGTTATCGGTATAATTTCTAAAGTTTTTCTGTAGAAAATTAAGTTATCGATAAAATTTTTATAGAAAGTTAAAATTTTCCATCAATTATCTATATAAATTAAAGCAAGTAAAATTTAAGAAAAAACTTAAACTTATAAATAAATATTGATATTTTTTTTCTTTAAAAATTAATGTTATCGATAAATTTCTCTAGAAAATGAAAGTTATCGCTATATTTTCTTTATGAAATTTACTCTATCGATATGATTTTATAGAAAATAAAAGTTAACGGTAACTTTTTTTTACAAAAAACTAAGTAATGTTATCGATTACTTTTCTAAACTGTTGATTAAGTTGTCGATAAAAATATCCATAAGTTTTCTAAAGAAAATATGGATATCGAAGATTTTTCTCTAGAAGTTAGTGACCGTTTTTAAAAATTTTTAAACAAAAATAAAGTAATGTTATCGAATACTTTTTTAAAGAAAATTGAAGTTGTCCATAAGTTTTCCAAAGAAAATAATGATTTTTCTCTAGAAGTTAAAGAAAGTTATCGATATAGTTTCTATAGGAAATTCAAATTATCAATAATTTTCCTTGAGAATATCAAATGAAGTTATTTTTACAGCAAATTAACGTTATCGATAAATTGTTTTTAGAAAATTAAATATATCGATATACTTTCTTAAGAAAATTAATGTTATCGATAGGTCTTTTTTTAAAATTTTAAGTTATTCACAAATTTTCTATAGCAAACTAAAATTTTCAATATATTTTCTCTAGAATATTGAACCTATACAAAATTCTTATTATCGATAACTTTTATAAACAATCTATAATTTTAAAAGTAATAAAATTATAAAAAACGATAATATTTTTATAGAATATTTATGTTATCAAGAAATCAAATCCATTTTTGAAACTTGGAAATCGATTTAAAGCGCTAACTTTAACAAAAAACTGTAAAATATTTACACAAACATTTGCATATTTCACAATTCTGTTAATTAAAATTGTCATAGTAATTAGTATAGAGAAGCAAACAAAATGAATGCTTTTGCAATAACAACAAAAAAACTAGAGTTAAGTTAAAATGTCTAAAACAAAGTGTATAATTTGTCCTTCTTTTTTTATTGCTTTTAGCATTCACTTATTAACGTAAAAAGGCTTCAGACTGTTTTATTACAATAAAGTATGACCTTACCAACACGTCCAGCTCCCGCGCCACCTGGATCACGAGCACAAAATGCAGCGGCGAATGCAAATGCTAGTCTAGAACAGTTACGTCTACAATTACAACAGCAACAACAATTACAGCGCCAACAACAAAATGTCACCGTACCAAAGTTAACAATCAAATTACCACCACCACCTAAACAACCGTTGGCAACAAATGTGTATAATGGCGGTAGCGGTGGTTCGATTAATAACAACACAGGTTCAATCACTCGAAAATTTCCCCAAGCACGTTATGCACCGGCTACCAATTGGGATGATTCACCCTTTGATATTTTAGCTGGTAATAGTACAGGATTTGGTGGAGGAATGGCAACAAAAAGTCAAACTCAAGCCACAACAAATGGTAATTATAAAAAACAACCACCACCTAGACCTCCACCACCTAAAGTGCAACCAAAAAAGGGTGCCGCTCCCACGCCACCAACACAACAATCTACCAATATTTTAACAAATATATTCCATCTTAAGAAAAAATCCTCCAAGGCACCAACACCCAATAATTCCGCTTCAAGGATTTATGGTTCAGCCACTTATGGTACTACAACACCAACAACAGGGTCTTCGAAAAGTAACACAACTTCACTACAAACTAATGGATTTTCGCACACAAGTTCTTTGACTACAGATTGGAATAGTGCCTGGAATAATACAGCCTCCTCTACTATGCAAACAACACATCAAACAGCTGTTACCACAGAAGCTCAATTAATCAGTTTTGATTCTCCACCGAGTTCACCAACATTTACACAAAAATCCAATAGTGATTGCTTAAGTGTGGACAGTTTTAGTTCGGACTCTAATTTCAGTTCGCCCAACAATGGTTCAGTTTCACAGCCAGAAAGTGGTTTTGAAGATGATTTTTCCGCCTCTGCAGGACGTTCTAGACCAGCCACTACCAGTCCTTTAGATCCATGGGAAGCTCTAGATGCCTTTGGTCATTCCGAAGCGACAGCAGCAACAACTACACAACCTCGTTATGGCAGTATTGGTACTGCACCCGTAAGAAATCTCAGCACAATCAATACACGTCTTCAGAATAATGGTGATAATCCTTTATGTAATGGTAAAAGTTTATTACCACCAGCGCCAACGCTCAATATGCCCACAATTATTAAACCGAAAATCTCTCAAAAACCTAAAGCGCCCAAACCACCATTATTAGCTAAACCCTCAGCATTTGTTTCCTCCTCGCTATATTCAGATAATTTAATAACTCCACCCTCTCCGCCTATGCCTCAATGTGCTCCACCTCCACTACCACAAACAACAACATCATCATCATCATCTTTTGCAGCCTCATCATCGACAGTAAAACCAACATATTCTATACTGGATGTTATTACCGGTAAAGTGGATGCCATACATTTGAGTTCGGGTATGGATGATTATAATAGTGAACCTTTGGAGCCACCACATGGTATTGCTTTGTATGATTTTGATAGTACGGAAGAAGGAGATTTATGTTTTAGGGTAAGTAAAGCGAATACAATTTTTAACAAAGGTTTATACAATTTAAAAAATACTATAGTCTAGTCTATAGTCTAGTCTATAGTCTAGTCTATAGTCTAGTCTATAGTCTAGTCTATAGTCTAGTCTATAGTCTAGTCTATAGTCTAGTCTATAGTC
>NC_060952.1:91946535-91948903 GCF_022045245.1 Lucilia cuprina | reverse complement strand
GACTAGACTACAGACTAGACTAGAGACTAGACTATAGGCTATAGACTAGACTATAGGCTATAGACTAGACTATAGGCTATAGACAAGACTATAGACTAGACTAT
The DNA here is from genome assembly GCF_022045245.1 of Lucilia cuprina. Taxonomy (NCBI): domain Eukaryota; kingdom Metazoa; phylum Arthropoda; class Insecta; order Diptera; family Calliphoridae; genus Lucilia; species Lucilia cuprina. Next base: position 91,948,799 of record NC_060952.1, on the reverse strand, counting down.
AGACTAGTCTATAGACTAGTCTATAGACTAGACTATTTACTAGATTATAGACTAGTCTATAGACTAGACTATAGACTAGTCTATAGACTATTGACTAGACTATAGACTAGACTATAGACTAGACTTAAGACTAGACTATAGACTAGACTTAAGACTAGACTATAGACTAGACTATAGACTAGACTATAGACTAGACTATAGACTAGACTATAGACTAGACTATAGACTAGACTATAGACTAGACTATAGACTAGACTATAGACTAGACTATAGACTAGACTATAGACAAGACTAAAAACTAGACTATAGACTAGATTATAGACTAGACTAAAGACTAGACTATAGACTAGATTATATACTAGACTATAGACTAGATTATATACTAGACTATAGACTAGACGGTATACTAGATAATAGACTAGACTATAGACAATACTACAGACTATTAACTAAAATTTATATTTAAACAATTTTTTTGTTTTTGCAAAATTTTATTTAGATTTTATTTAAAATTATTTTCGTTTATCTGTTTTTAAGCTATTTTTGTTTTTATAAATATTTGAAAAGAAAAAAACTCACAATTCTTAAAGAAAAACTAGTTTGCAAACAAAAATAAATTTTTTTCAAAAATTCTTAATTTTTTTTTAACAAATCTTTAACATAGGCGGCAATTAATTAAAACAAAACTAATATCAATTAGCAAAAGCATTTTGATTTTCCATTTTTTACTTTATAAACGTTACAAACTTAATTAATTTAATTATTTAATTATAATAAAAAAAGAAAAACTTTTCACGAAATCTATCTATTTACAAATTACAAGGAATTTATTTTTAAATTTAAGCCGACGGTAAAGGGGGGAGGGTGTAGATTAGTTATATTTTATTTGATTTTAAGAAACACTTAACAATTAGAATTGTGACTTTTTGTGTTTAATTTAATTTGATAAATTTAATAATACATGACATACAGTTGAGAGTATAATAAGGGGAATACTAATACAAATAGCAAAAAAAAAGGAGTTAGTTAGTTCGTTTATCAAAAAGATATAGACAATTAATAATATTTGTATAAAGTTACGATATTTTAAATAAATTTAATGTAAATTGTTTGTATATAAATTGTTTTAATGTATAGGAAAATAAACATCTTTTATATTTTTAGTAATTTATGTTAAATATTTTCAATTTTAAATAAAATTTTAATATCTTATTTTTTTATACTTTTCTTTGTATTTTTTTTTTTTAATTTTTTTCTAAAACTACTGCATATTAATATTTAGGAATTATTCAAGTTTATATATATGTATATGTTTGTAGATAAGTGTGTGTGTGTGTGTTTGTAAATATTACTTTTTTAGTTTAAAACTTAAGGCATTGGTACATTAGTGGGCACATATTCAAGAAAATTAGCTGGAAATTGTCCCTGGCGACCGTTAGCTTCACCAAACAACCAGTCTTCATTTATTCTATATAATATTGTTACTAAATCATTTTCCTATAAAACGTAAAAGAAAATACATTTTTATAAACAATCAAATATTTTTTTCTTCATCCATCACTTACTTTCAATTCCAAATCACCCTCTACTTCGGCTGGGAAATTGTATAAAGAACGTACTTTCAAATTGCTGGAATTTGCAGTTGGTGTGACTTGTTGATATGTTGGTGTTGTGGAGGGCGAAGAAGATTGTGTTGAATTTTCACTTGATATTGTTGATTTACTGTTAAGTGGCACTTTGATTTCAATGTAGTTTATTGGGAAAATACCTTCACAGCCCGATCGTGTACGTCCCTTATACCATTCTTCACTAACTTTTTCAATTAAATAGATCTTTTCATTTTCCTGAAAATAAAAATATATATGTTATTTGTGTTAATACAAATTATGGACTAGACTTAATACTGGACTAAAGATTATACTGTAGACAAGACTATAGGCTAGACTATAGACTATACAACAGAATACACTATAGACTACACTATTGAATATAGACTAGACTATATACTAAACTATAGTCTAGACTTAACTATAGACTAGAATAGAAACAAGACTATAGACTAGACTATACACGAGACTATAGACTTGACTATAGACTATAATTCGGACTATAGAATAGACTAGAAACTAGACTAGATGACAGACTAGAATATAAAATAGACCATAGAATAGACTATAGACTAGACTATAGACTAGACTATAGACTAGACTATAGACTAGACTATAGACTAGACTATAGACTAGACTATAGACTAGACTATAGAC
>NC_060952.1:91911968-91946435 GCF_022045245.1 Lucilia cuprina | reverse complement strand
GTCTAGTCTATAGTCTAGTCTATAGTCTAGTCTATAGTCTAGTCTATAGTCTAGTCTATAGTCTAGTCTATAGTCTAGTCTAGTCTAGTCTATAGTCTAGTCTATAGTTTAGTCTAGTCTATGGTCTAGTTTGTAGTCTTATCTATAGTCAATAGTCTAGTGTATAGTCTAGTCTTTAGTCTAGTCTATAGTCCAGTCTTTAGTCTAGTCTATAGTCTAGTCTTAAGTCTAGTCCTTAGTCTATTGTCTAGTATATCGTCTAGTCTTTAGTCTAGTCCTTAGCCTATTGTCTAGTTTATCGTCTAGTCTATAGTCTAGTTTTTAGTATATTCTATAGTCTAGTCTATATTGTAGTCTAGTGTCTAGTCTTTAGTCTATAATATAGTCTATAGTCTGGTTAAAATTCTAGTCAGTAGTCTAGACTATAGTCTAGCCTAATCAGTAGTGTAGCCTTTAGTCATATTAAAAATGCATTTCCTACACATCCTTTTTTTTAAAACCTTTCTTCTTGTAATTTAATAATTTTATTAATTAAATTTTATTCTATAAGAATCATTCTGTCATCATCTTAAAACCTAAAAATTCTCTTATTTTCAATTGATTTATATTCACTGTCGTTTCAATTTATAATTCCTCATGTTTCGAGGGGAATTTCTTTAGAATAGCATGATAAAGATTATAAAAAGCATATACCGAAACGGAAACTATAACGAGTAAAGCACCACCAAAAGCCATACTTAAGAAATTACCATCTATAATGCCGGCTGAGGTGTGACGGCGTGTGGACCAGATTTCTTCAGTGCTAGCAGGATTCTGTTGTTGTTGGGCAGTACGATCAGCCATTAAACGTTTCATGGTATTTAAACGTTCACGTAAAACTTCTACGGATTCATTGTTTAAATCGTCTTGAAAAGAAATGTAAAATAAATGGAAGGACAAATTGAAACCAAACTAAACTTTAAGTTAAATTTAAAGAAAACTCTAAATACCTCCAGCTCCAGGAACATTTTGATAGTCCGACATTTTGTTCAATAATTTATTTTATTAAAAGTTTAGAAAATTTAAATTTTTATTAAATTTGTCTTATTTTTATTTAGAAAAATTTTCTTTTCTATTTGCTAAGGGATGCTGCTGTTATTTTTTTGTTCTTTTAATCTGGTTTACTTTAAGTAACAGTCTTAATTAAAGCATGCGCATTAGAAAATACACATCTCTAACATTACAACAAATTTGCAAAGTTTTTCATTAAGGGAGAGAATAGTGAGCAAAAATCTCTTATAAGGAATGTACATGTTTGTGTGTCGAACGCCGCAAAACTTGCTTAGGCAACAAAATTGTATAGTAAATTTTAGTAGAGTTTAAATAAAATATACGTGTTTGTGTGTTGTAGACAGCAGCTACAAACTTAGCCAGATTGGTTTAATTTTATTAACAGCCTTTTAGGCGCTGGCTTTATTAACATTTTTTTACATATATTGCCACATCAAAAATATGTACAATTACATGCGTTCCTTAATATGGCAACTTTTACATTTTATTGACATTTGCTTTTGTTGAGTTTTTCTAAACATTGTTGAACATGTTTCATTGTGTTATTTGTATACAAGAAGTAAACACGTGCAAAGTGGTGTTAAGGTTTTTAAGTGAATTTTTATTTTGATTTAAATAAAAGAAATTATTGTAAAAATTTGTTGAAAAAATGGGTTTAACTAAACAATATTTAGCTTATAGAGCTATAGATAGTTTTAATATAATCGCCAGTGGTCGCAGTAATGTGAATTTTGTGATTTATAATAAAATTGAGGGTCGCTATGTGGTGGCAGCCGCTGCTGAAAATGTTATAATTTGGGATTTAAGGTGAGTTTGGAGAAAAGTTTTTAAATTAAATTTGCATCTAAAACTTATAAGTGTCACTGTATTATAATGTTCTTGAATAGGAAAGGATAGTTTGCAACTTTATTTTTAGAGTCCAAGAAAATGTTTTTAGTTTGATAGGATTCAATATTTGATATTTTAGTAAATGCCTTTTATTATTGTATTACCACTATGTTACGTCTGCAAGATATTTCTTTCAAAACCATTAGGATAATAATCCGATCCAATTGTTACTTTAGCCACAGTTGTATCAACTGCAAGAATTTCCAGCGGCATTACAATTGCTACAATAACAAATCATTCGAATATATTTTCTGTATGTCTTCAGGAAGTTTTTTGTTGTGGGATAGAGTCGTCATTGTGTTAAAATGAATTGACATTTTACTTTGAAAAATATAGATTCTTATAAGAATGTTATAATTGAACTAGACCTGAACGCGAACTTAACTAGATAAAACGTTTTTTTTATGAACATTTCATCACAACATCACATATTCATCGAATTCATCAATCGGTTACTTTGCACGCTTCAAACTAAGTTTAAGATCTTCGATTTTATTTTTAATTCTCCAAACCCAATTTTCCTTTTTCTCCCCCCCTTAACAACAGATTGGGCGAACGTGTTGTAACCTTTAGACGTGACAAACAGGAGGTAACCGCTCTACGTGTATCACCCGATCGTCTTCACATTGCTATTGGCTACAATGATGGTGTAGTGGAAATTTTCGATTTAACCAATCCTGAGGTATCAGTTTGTTCCTTAGCTGTACACAAATCGGCCATATCTATCCTGCGTTACGATGAACAGGGTATACGTCTAGTATGCGGTAGTTTAGATTGTGAATTAACGGTAATCGATGTTATCGAACAGGCTGGTACACAACGTCTTATTGGACATAATGCTCCCGTAACTGATGCTCATTTTATGGAAAAGTTTAAAGAACAAAATATAGTGGTTAGTTGTTCTAAGGATACACAAATCAAATTCTGGAATTTGGAAACACAATTTTGTTTTAAAACTATTGTGGATAATCGTACTGAAGTCTGGGCTTTGGCATTTGTAAATGATCTAATGATAGCCGGTTGTGGGGAATCAACCATGAATGTATATCGCTTAAAACCTAGAGATGTTTCACAAATAGATAATCAAAATTTGGAAGCTGCTGTTGAGGGTCTGTCAATAGATGATGAGGATACTATTAGTCCCATAACCGTCTTAAACTGTGGTGTTATACAAAGAGCTGGCAAAGGACGTTGTGTTAATTTGGTGGCAGATGTATCGGAAAAAATAATATCTTGTCATGGTACTAATGATTTAATAGAAAATTTCTATATTTGTAATGAAGAGGAGGCGAAAAAGCGTTTACAGAAAAGATTAAAGAAATCTAAGAAATCATCAGAGGCAGAAGATAACAATGAAGATATTTCCAAAGAGTTATCGCTATCAGATGAAATTAAAAGGCTGGAGAGTATAAAGGTAAAACAAAAGATTAAATCTATAGATGTTTTATTGGGAGCCAAAGATGAATTGAGAGTTTTAGTGAGTTTGGCCAATAACACTTTGCAATTGTATAGTATGGAGGCTGCTTTCAAGAAAACAGGACACGAGGAAACTGTAAAACTTTTAAGATCACTCAATAGACAAGGTCATCAGTCGGAAGTGCGCAGTGTTTGTTTCTCTTCCGATTCTCTGGCTATTGGTTCAGCTTCGGCTGAATCTTTTAAATTTTGGAACAGAGAATCTATGCAATGTTTAAGAACTGTCTCAACCGATTATGTTTTATGTTCACAATTTGTGCCGGGAGATCGTTATGTGTTGTTGGGTCTTAAATCTGGCAAATTGCTGATTATAGATGTGGGTTCAGCAGATGTGGTGGAAGAAATTCCAGCTCATGACAGTGAGTTATGGTCTATTGCTTTGTTGCCTGATCAAAAGGGTTGTGTTACCGGCAGCAGTGATTCTACTGTAAAAATCTGGACTTTTGAACTGATAGATAGTGCCCAGGACTCTATGGAGGTAGATGGCGCTGATTATATACAACAATCTAAGGTTTTATCTCTACTGCATAAAAATACCTTTAAATTGGAAGAAAATGTTTTGTGTGTCAGAGTTAGTCCTGATATGAAGTATTTAGCAGTTGGTCTTTTAGATTCTACCGTCAAAGTGTTCTTTTTGGATACCTTCAAGTTTTACCTCTCACTTTATGGTCACAAATTGCCAGTTTTATGTATGGATATTTCATATGATGGCACTTTAATAGCTACCGGCTCTGCTGATCGTAATGTCAAGATATGGGGCTTAGATTTTGGTGATTGTCATAGATCGTTATTTGCCCATGATGATTCTGTTATGGGTTTACAGTTTATACCCAAAACACATATGTTCTTCACCTGTGGCAAAGATGGTAATATTAAACAATGGGATGCTGATACTTTCGAAAAAATCATAACCTTGCCTGGTCACATCGGAGAAGCCTATAATCTAGCCGTTAGTCCCAATGGACGTTATCTAGTAAGTTGTGGTTCCGATCGTTGTTTACGTTTGTTTGAACGCACCGACGAACCTTTAGTATTACAAGATGTCCAAGAAGAAGAACGTGAAGAAATGGAAAATCAACAATTAGCTACAGGAGTAGATCATACAGTACCTCTATTGCCTGGCTTAAAACTAGCCTCACGTAAAACCGTAGGCTCAGAAAAGGCTGCCGAATCTATATTAGAATGTTTAGAAATCTGCAAACAATATGATGTTGAGGAAGATGAAAAACCCGATTTACATCCATTAATGCGTGCCTTAAATGTTAATAATCCCAATGATTTTGTGCTAGCCACTTTAGCACGCATTAGAGCCTCGGACTTAGAAGAAGCGTTACTCATTCTACCATTTTCCAATGTCTGTGAATTACTCGAAAAACTACCTGGCGTTTTGGAACAACGTTCAGATGAAATTGAATTATTATCCAAAGTTACCATGTTCTTATTTAGAGTCCATATGAAACCCATCATAGGAGCCAAACACATGAAACCTTTATTACAAACTCTGGTTAAAGCTTTGAAAAGAGATGTGCATTCTTTAAGAGATACTATTGGTTTAAATCTACATGGTTTAGCACTAATACAACACGATATAGAAGAACGTGAGGGTGTAGAACTATTTCGGGAAGCTACACAAGAACGCAAGAAACGTGATAAGAAACGACGTGAAGGTATTAAAAGACAACTTATACAAATGGCTTAAAGTTATGCCGGTCATTTTCTATTCTCTTTCATTAATCTAATTATTTGTTTTTAAGTTTATTTTAAAATTGAAAAAAATAAATGAAATTTATAAAAATGTATAAACATTTATTATACAAAATACAAAGTTCTTTCACAGTTTATTAAAGGGATATAAGGACAAGGGACAAATGTTTTGATACTTTAACATAAAAGTGCTGGAAACATTTACTTATACTCTTGTTAACAAATGCCTGCCTTTGGAAAACTTGAGTTGTTATTATTATTTTGATTGCAACAGGCTGAAAATGAAATATATTTAAAATAATTTTATTTGAATTTTCTATTACAAATTTTACGACTGTTCGAACTTTTATTAAAAAATTTTTAATAAAAATTTAACATTTATTCGAATTTTCTATAGAAAATTTTACGATTATTCGAATTTTCTATAAAAAAATTTACGATTATTCGAATTTTCTATAGACTAGACTATAGACTAGACTATAGACTTGACTATAGACTAGACTATAGACTAGACTATAGACTAGACTATAGACTAGACTATAGACTAGACTATAGACTAGACTATAGACTAGACTAGACTATAGACTAGACTATAGACTAGACTAGACTATAGACTAGACTATAGACTAGACTATAGACTAGACTATAGTCTAGACTATAGACTAGACTATAGACTAGACTATAGACTAGACTAGACTATAGACTAGACTACACTATAGGCTAGACTACACTATAGGCTAGACTATAGGTTAGACTATAGACTAGACTATAGACTAGACTATAGACTAGACTATACACTAGACTATAGACTAGATTATAGACTAGACTATAGACTAGACTGTAGACTAGACTATAGACTAGACTGTAGCCTAGACTGTAGACTAGACTATAGACTAGACTATAGACTAGATTATAGACTAGACTATAGACTAGACTATAGACTAGACTATAGACTAGACTGTAGACTAGACTATAGACTAGACTATAGACGAGACTATAGACTAGACTATAGACGAGACTATAGACTAGACTATAGTCTAGACTATAGACTAGACTACAGACTAGACTATAGACTAGACTATAGACTAGACTATAGACTAGACTATAGACTAGACTATAGACTAAACTATAGACTAGACTATAGACTAGACTATAATTTTGCGATTATATTATTTGAATTTTTTTATAGAAAATTTTTCGATTATTCGAATTTTCTATAGAAAAGTTTTTGATTATTCGAATTTTCTATAATATAAAAAATTTTACGATTATTCGAATTTTCTATAGAATTTTTACGATTATTCGAATTTTCTATAGAAAATTTTACGATTATTCGAATTTTCTATACAAAATTTTGTCGATTATTCGAAATTTTTAATAAACATTTTTTCAATTATAAGAATTTTTTATAGAAAATTTTTCGATTATTCGAATTTTCTTTAGAAAATTTAACGAATTTTCAAATTTTCTATAGAAAAATTTTCGGTTATTCGAATTTTCTATAAAAAATCTTACGATTATTCGAATTTTCTATAAAAAGTTTTTAAATTGAATTTTCTTACTCTTACCTCCACATCTATTAAAGGTTCCCGGTGGTCCATAACTTAATTTCTGTATCGTACATTTTTCTATCGGAGCTGTGGGTTTAACATAACTAGAAGCCCTAGCCCATGGTAAAGGTTCCTTGGGCATTATGCAATTCGGTATATAACTCAATTTATAAGTAGTACACTTCTCCATGCTCCCCTCAGGACGGCTAATACCTGTGGGTGGCTTAACTGCAGGTGGACGTGGATATTCACACACATTAACAGGCAAATAAGACAATTTATTAACAGTACACTTTTCGAAATCACCCGAGGGACGGCAAATGAGCGAGGGTGGTTTTATGGGGCCTCGGCGACAAATTGGTTTTGGTACAAAATCATGTTTTTGAGTTGTCATAAAGTACATGGGTCCAGAAGGTTTTATACAATTTTCACGTGGTCTAATGGCAGCTGTTCGTCCCGTGCAATAATTTGGTTGATAAGACAGTTTTTGCACCGTACACTTCTCCATAGGTCCCGTAGGCATTTCAAGACCATGTAAGGGTAAAACTGGTGCAGGACGACAACAACGAGCATCGTTGCCAATATAACTAAGTTTGTAGACAGTTTTGCCATCATTACAATCGGTACCTAGGAACCGAAGGCCATTCATAGGCATTATGGGCGCTATACGATGAGTATTACAATTGGGTATATAACTTAAATTATAGGTGGTAACTAGATTTTCATATTTAGGTGGTGGGCAGCGTGATCTCTCAGCCCAAGGCATAGGTTCTTTAGGCGGTAAACATACCGGCAGATAACTTAATTTTTGTATAGTACACTGTTCCCCTGGAGCCGTAGGACGTACATAATTATAGGTTTGTATTATAGGCTTAGGCGGTGGATTCTTGCATACATCCACTGGCATATAAGAAAGTTTATTAACCGTACAGCGCTCTAAGGGATCACAAGATTTCCATATACCCTGTCTCGGTTTAATTGGTTCTCTTCTACAATAACCCTTGGGCATAAAATCATGTTTTTGTGAGGTTATGGCATATAAAGGACCACGAAAATTTAAACAATTATCTTTGGGTTTTATGGCTTCTGCTCGTGCCACACATTGATGAGGCATATAAGATAATTTTTGTATAGTACATTTTTCCATAGGCGCTTTTATGGAGGAAATATTATTACAAGGTTTAACAGGTTTGGCTTTAAACGTTTCGCCATAATTGCCGGGATAAGAACATTTATAAATAGTTTCAGTTTCTAAAGGTTGCGTGGCACGCATAATACTTGTTTGAGGTTTTATGGGTAAAGTTCTAGTGGGTTGTTGATAACAACAACCTGAATAATCACCACAATCACATCTACAATTACAATCTCCTGTGGGAGGACATGGTGGATATTTCAAAGGAGCTTGACAGGGATCACATTGTGTTGGGCAATTGTCGCCGCAATGACCTTCAGTTGCTGGCTGTGTGTTTTGAATACATTCATCGGGAACTTCACAAATAAGTTGACTGATTATATTTTAAAACGGGAAATGTTAATCAGATGACTTTCTTTTGATGTACATATTGTTTTTTTAAGCTACTTACGCACACATAATTTTGTTATTTTCTTAACTTAATTTGTTTAAAATGATGTTCTGAATTATTAAGATTTTGCTGCTTTTATTTTGTAGAAAAGTTTGAAGTTTGAAAAAAATTTTGAAGATTTTTTTTAACAACAACCCACAGAATTGCAACAAATTGACAAATACACAAAACCGAAAAGAAATAGGATTTTGTTAACGAAAAATTAAAACAATTTATTAATTTTTTGACAAACAATTCAAAACATCATAGTTATTACAGGAACTTTACTTCAAATGTGGTTAAAATTAAAAAAATTTCTATAGAAAATTCGAATAATCGAAAAATAACCAATGAAAATTTGCATAATCCAAAAATGTTGCATAGAAAATTTCAAGAAATTTCTATAGAAACTTTAAATAATCAAAAAGAAAAAATAATATTCGAACAATCGCAAAATTTTCTTAAGAAAATTTGAACAATCGCAAACAAACTCGAATAATCGCACATTTTCTATAGAAAACTTGAATAAAATTTCTGTAGAAAACCGAATAATCGCTAAATTTTTTAAAGAAAATTCGAATAATCGAAAAAAAAATTTATAGAAAATTCGAATATTAAAAATTTTCTATAGAAAAATCGAATGATCACTAAATTTTCTATATAAAAGTCGAATAATCACTAAATTTTCTATAGAAAAGTCGAATAATCGCTATTTTTTATAGAATACTCGAATAATCGCTGTTTTTTTTAAATAAAAAAATCGAATAAACGCTGTGATTTCTAAAGAATAATTTTCTAAAAAAACACTTGAATAATCACTAAAATTTCTAAAGAAAATTCGAATAATCACAAAAAATTTCTATAGAAAACTCGAATAATCGTATATTTTCTATAGAAAACTTGAATAATCGCATATTTTCTATAGAAAATTCTAATAATCGAAAAATGTTCTATAGAAAACTCGAATAATCGCACATTTTCTATAGAAAATGTTAAACGTTAAATTTTCTATAGAAAACTCGAATAATCCCACATTTTCTATAGAAAACTTGCATAATCGCAACATTTTCTATAGAAGACTCGAATAACCGCTAAATTTTCTATAGAAAACTCTAAGTACTTTTAAATTTTCTATAGCAAATGAATAATCCCAACATTTTCTATATAGTACTCGAATAATCGCACATTTTCTATAGAAATCTTGAATAATTACTAAATATTCTATAGAAAACTCGATTTGCCCATTTTCTATATAAAACTCGAATAATCGCAACATTTTCTATAGAAAACTCGAATAATCGCCCATTTTCTATAGAAAATTTGAAGAACTTTTAAATTTTTTATACAAATTTTGAATAATCGCACATTTTCTATAAAAAACTCTAATTATCGCACATTTTCTACAGAAAAGTTGAATAGAAAAACTCGAATTGCCCATTTTCTATATAAAACTCGAATAATCGCACATTTTCTATAAAAAAACTCGAATAATCGCCCATTTTCTATAGAAAATTCGAATAACTTTTAAATTTTCTATAGAAATTTCGAATAATCGCACATTTTCTATAGAAAACTTGAATAATCGCAACATTTTCTATATAGAACTCGTATAATCATATAAATTTTCTATACAAAACTCGAATAATCGCACATTTCCTATAGAAAAGTTGAATAATCACTAAATATTCTATAGAAAACTTGAATAATCACCCATTTTCTATAGAAAACTTAAATAATTGCTAAATTTTCTATAGAAAACTCGAATAATCACCCATTTTCTATAGAAAAATAGAATAATCGTTAAATTTTATATAGAAAATTAAAATAATCGTTAAATTTTCTAAAGAAAATTTGAATAATCGAAAAATTTTCTATGGAAAACTTGAATAATTGCCCATTTTCTATAGAAAATTCGAAGAATATCTAAATTTTCTATAGAAATTTCGAATAATCGCACATTTGCTATAGAAAACTCGAATAACCGCTAAATTTTCTATAGAAATTTCGAATAATCGCATATTTTCTATAGAAAACTTGAATTGCTAAATTTTCTAAAGAAAATTCGAATAATCGAAAAAATTTTTATAGAAAACTCGAATAACCGTTAAATTTTCTATAGAAAATTCGAACCGTCGCATATTTTCTATATAAAACTTAAATAATTGCTAAATTTTCTAAAGAAAACTCGAATAATCGCACATTTTTTATAGAAAACTCGAATAATCGCACATTTTCTACAGAAAACTCGAATAGCGCTAAATTTTTAAAAGAAAATTCGAAGAATCGAAAAATTTTCTATAGAAAACTCAAATAATCGCACATTTTCTATAGCAAAATTGAATAATCGTTAAATTTTCTATAGAAAATTCGATTGTAAAATTTTCTAAAGAAAATATGAAAAAAAATTGAGAAATTTAAACAATTGAATAATTTCCGATAGAAATTTTATAATTTTGACTTAAAAAACTTTTCGAAATACTAACTTTTCAAATAATTAAAAGAAACACTTTAAAATTTTTAGGCGTCTTCCTTTCACATTTTATTATCTTAAAATAAACTATTTGTTTCGTATCCTTTTACAAAGATTTTAATAACATATTTTTTTCTAAATAATAATAATTTATAAAAAAAACAAAGATTTCTTAAAGAAATTGTTTAAAAAAAAGTCATGAAATAAAAATGATGGAAAGGAACACTTTTTTTACAAAAAAAAGAGAAAAAAACAAGCAAATTAAACTAAACCACAGAAATTTGTATTGAATGGAATAAAACTAAAATAAAGAAAAAAATAAATAAAAAAAAGAGAGGAGAGCGTGTTAAGCAAACAAAGAAATACGGAATTCAAATTTTGTTTTAAAGTTTTTTGTTTTTATGTAAAGTTTTGTTTTTATTGAGTTTTTACCTTTAAGGATTAAGTTCATTTTTTTAAATAATAAAATTTAAAATTCTATAATCTATATAATTTAGTTATTAATGTTGGTTATGGAAAATTTTTTTCTTTTTTTTTTAATTTGCTTTCTTGTTAATATGTAGTTGTTTGTTTCTTTTTTTTAAATTGTTGTTTTGCTTTCGTTCTTTTTTTAATTTAAATATATATAAGGGGGGGTTTTATTTTAATATATATTTTTGTTTAAATTTAATTGTATATTTATTTATTATATAGAATTATTAAATATTTAAATTTTGAATAGAGAGTACGTTTGACGCGGTGTCTTTGCAATTAATTGTATAAAAGTTTCTTTTTATTGGTTTGATGTTTTTAATTTTTTAAAACGTTAATGCGACGCAAATATAAAACGTGCTCTTCTGACTTTCTTTGTTGATTTGATGTTATTTGCTTTTCGTAACTCTGTGGACAATGATCTGTGTGTTGTTCAAACTTATAAATTTATTTCAAAACTTTTTCTTTCTTTATTTTTTACTTTAAATTTAAAGTTAATTTAGTTTCTTCAATGACTTATTTTCGTTTTTTTTTTAATTTATTCTTCTTTAATTCAATTTTTCACTTTGTTCAATTCAATTTCCTCTTCTTCTGTTGTTGTTGTTGCTGTTGCGGCTGCTGCTGTTGTTTGATTGTTTATGTCTCTCTTAGTTTTAGCGCTTAATCAGATATTGTCCACAGAGTCGGCATCATCATCAGAACTGATTTCATCACCAAATTCAATATCTTCATCCAAACCGTCTTCCACAAAGGTGACTGTATCGTTGATACGCACAGATTCAGGGAATTCACCATAAGTTTTCAAATTTCTAGCTTCATCGGATGTGTATTTAAGAATAACATCGGCCTTTGAATCTTGATAGTCACGAAGACCAACCAAAATGATATCGCCTTGATTGATCCAGACCTGGAAAAAAAGTAAAGGAATAATAAAATAATGTTATTTTTTAAATTCGATAGAATTACTTTTACTAAGATAATAATTTTTATAAAATTCTCAAGAATTATTTGTCGCATTAGCTAAAAATTTTAAAGTAATGATAACAATACCTTTCTCCAGATGAAGATAGATAAAGTTTAGACACTAAACAAATAAACAAAAATTTTGGACGTCATTTGGACGTCTATTCAGTTTCTAATTAAAGAAAAGACCTGCCTTAACACCTTTTTTATAAAATCTGCAGGTAAAATTTTTATTATGACTAATGTTAAAAACAGTTCCGAATGTAAAACAAAAATTGTATAATAATTAAGAGCTTTTAGTAAAGTTTCAGTTAAATACCCACAATTTCCGTTTATGTCACATTTCATTATAAAATATTTGCTATTATAAATAAATATTTCTTTTCCTAAATACCTAAAGTGATCATAATTAGTAATAAAATAAAAGTGTCAATGGCAAGTGGGTAAAAAAGTATATTATCAGTTTAAACGTCATAAATATTTAAAATATGATTTTTTTCATAGAATAAAGTTAACGTCACACAATATTATGGAGGCACATACATACATATGTATGTATGTAATTTATTTATCAAACAAAAACTTAATACAAAAAGGAAGAGGAAATATTAGAATTGTTGGTTTTATCATATTAAAAGAGTAAACTTACTACTGGTCACTTGTAGTTTAATTGATGAGTGTTATGGACTTTGTCATAGACAATATTAATCATGGGAAAATTTGGTAGAAATTTATGTGTATAAATAAATTGTAATCATTATTTTAAATTAATTTGACTGTTTTTAATGAGTATAGAATTATAAGAATATTTTGTAGTAAAAATATGTTGTTAATCGATATTATTTAGGTACATCTTTGTAGTTCTAGTTTAATTCTGGTTCAGTTCTAGTTCAGTTCTAGTTCAGGTTTAGTTCAGGTTTAGTTCAGTTCTAGTTCAGTTCTAGTTCAGTTCTAGGTCAGTTCTAGTTCAGTTCTACTTCAGTTCTACTTCAGTTCTACTTCAGTTCTACTTCAGTTCTAGTTCAGTTCTAGTTCAGTTCTAGTTCAGTTCTAGTTCAGTTCTAGTTCAGTTCTAGTTCAGTTCTAGTTCAGTTCTAGTTCAGTTCTACTTCAGTTCTACTTCAGTTCTAGTTCAGTTCTAGTTCAGATCTAGTTCAGTTCTAGTTCAGTTCTAGTTCAGTTCTAGTTCAGTTCTAGTTCAGTTCTAGTTCAGTTCTAGTTCAGTTCTAGTTCAGTTCTAGTTCAGTTCTAGTTCAGTTCTAGTTCAGTTCTAGTTCAGTTCTAGTTCAGTTCTAGTTCAGTTTTGGTTCAGTTCTTGTTCAGGGCTCAAATTATTTCATACGATATCGTTCGAAATCTCCAATTAGATTCTATTGAGATTTCGATCGATATCGTATGCCGTAATTTGAGCCCAATTCTAGTTCAGTTGTAGTTCAATTGTAGTTCAGTTCTAGTTCAGATCTAGTTTAGTTCTAGTTCAGTTCTAGTTCAGTTCTAGTTCAGTTCTAGTTCAGTTCTAGTTCAGTTCTAGTTCAGTTCTAGTTCAGTTCTAGTTCAGTTCTAGTTCAGTTCTAGTTCAGTTCTAGTTCTAGTTCAGTTCTAGTTTAGTTCTAGTTCAGTTCTGGTTCAGTTCTTGTTCAGGGCTCAAATTATGGCATACGATATCGTTCGAAATCTCCAATTAGATTCTATTGAGATTTCGATCGATATCGTATGCCGTAATTTGAACCCAATTCTTGTTCAGTTGTAGTTCAATTGTAGTTCAGTTCTAGTTCAGTTCAGTTTTAGTTCAGTTCTAGTTCAGTTCTAGTTCAGTTCTAGTTTAGTTTTGGTTCAGTTCAAGTTAAGTTTAAATTGTGTTCAGTTCTATGTTAATTTAAAATCATTTCTAATTCTTGATCAACGTGGAAAATAAAAAATAAAATACATATTTCATCTATTTCAACTAATAAATAATTAAACATTAATTAATATTTAAATTATCCAAAAAAAATATTCTCATTACAGATAGTATCACAAAAATGTTGATTATAAAAATTCCTATTAATGTTATCAATACTTTAATAGAAAAGTATGCCCTTAAGTTGCCACTTGCAAATTTCCCATCAAAACCTGTGACAATCAATCAACTTGGGATAAATAAAGAACAAACTCAACACATCATTTTAAAATTATTATAAAAACATATTTATGTGTTGATATTTATAAATTTCATAAATTGCTAATTTTACAAAAGTCATATAATTGATTACCTACATTCCAATATTTATGTGAGTGTGTGTTAAATGGGAAAATCTTAGAAATAAAAAAGTGACATTCATCTGCTGCGTATTTTATAGACATTTGTCATGTTTTGAGTGGGTGCTATGTTTAATAGATAAGACGCCAATAAATTGTACTTTGCTTTATTTATAAACAACAAAAATCAAATCCTTATAAGGAATGATAAGGTTATCGTCTAGATATAACAATACAAATGGCCCACTTAAGAAAATTGTTTAGTTTTTTATGTAATATGTATGCAAACAATGGTTTTGTTTGAACTTGTCACACTTCAAAGGCATCAAAAGAAAATAATTTCACAATGTTTAATTACGTAAAGTATTTGTTAAGGATTAAATGTTTAATTAGAATATGTAATATGTAATTTGAAAATATCACATTTTAAAAATTTGATTAAAGTAAAAAAATAACTTAAAATTTTTGAAATTAATTTAGAATTTTAAACAAAATTTATAATTTCGAAAAGTAAAAAATGGCTTAAAAATACTTTGAAGAATCTTTAACTCTCTTTACTTTAGTCTAGGAATAGTCTAAATTCAATAAACTAGTCTATACTCTATGGAATAGTTTATTGACTTGAGTATGGATTTCCTAGAATTTGATTTTTGTTTAAATCAAGCAAAGTTCAATTTATTGGAGTCTTATCTATTGAAAATAACATCCACTCAAAACATGAAAAATTTATATAAAATACGCAGCAGATTACAGTCACACACCCACACACACTTTCATAATTATCGGAGGGATGGTGATCAATTATTAGATTTTTGTAAAATGACCAATTTATAAATATAAACATTTTTATAGTTGTTTTAAAATTATCTGTTTAATTTGTTTTTTATTTTTTCAAATTGATTGATTGTCACAAGTTTTGATGGGAAATTTGCAAGTGGAAACTTAAATGCAAACTATTTTGTTAAAGTATTGATAAAGTTAATAGGAATTTCATAATTAACATTATTGTGATATTATTTGTACTTGGAAACATTGACAATATATTAAAGTGGTGAGAAAATTTTTTGATAATTTAAATATTCTTAAAAGTTGAATTTTTATGAAATAAATGAAGATGAATAAATATTAGGTACTTTTAACTTCCATGTTGATCAAGAACTATAACAGATTTAAAATTAACGTAGAATTGAACAATATTCGAACTCAATTTGAACTGAAAGAGAACTGAACTAGAACTGAAGAAAAACTGAACTAGAATTGAGCTCATAATGAACTAGAACTAAACAAGAACTGAACTAGAACTTAACTAGAAATGAACGGGAACTAAACTAGAACTGAATTAGAACTGAACTAGAACTGAACTAGAACTGAACTAGAAATGAACTAAAAATGAACTAGAACTGAACTAAGACTGAACTAGAACAGAACTAGAACTGAACTAGAACTGAACTAGAACTGAACTAGAATTGAACTAGAACTGAACTAGAACTGAACTAGAACTGAACTAGAACTGAACTAGAACTGAACTAGAACTGAACTAGAACTGAACTAGAACTGAACTAGAACTGAACTAGAAGTGAACTAGAACTGAACTAGAACTAAACTAGAACTGAATTAGAATCGATCTAGAACTGAACTATAACTGAACTAGAAATAAACTATAACTAAACTAGAACTAAACCAGAAGTCAACTAGAAATGAACTAAAAATTAACTAGAACTAAACTAAGACTGAACTAGAACTGAACTAAAACTAAACTAGAACTGGTCTAGATCTGAACTAGAACTGAACAAGATCTGAACTAAACCAGAATTGAACTAGAACTAAACTAGAACTGAAGCAGAACTGAACTAGAACTGAACTAGAACAGAACTAGAACTGAACTAGAACTGAACTAGAACTGAACTAGAACTGAACTAGAACTGAACTAGAACTGAACTAGAACTGAACTAGAACTGAATTAGAACTGAACTAGAATTGAACTAGAACTGAACTAGAACTGAACTAGAATTAAACTAGAATTAAACTAGAACTGAACTAGAACTGAACTAGAACTGAACTAGAACTGAACTAGAACTGAACTAGAACTGAACTAGAACTGAACTAGAACTGAACTAGAACTAAACTATAACTGAACTAGAACTGAACCAGAATTGAACTAGAGCTGAACTAGAACTGAACTAGAAATGAACCGAACTAAAATTGAACTAAACTGATCTAGAATTAAACTATAAATGAATTAGAAATGAACTAGAATTAAACTATAACTGAACTAGAGCTAAACTAGAACTGAACTAGAGTTAAACTAAACTAGAGTCAAACTAGAACTGAATTAGAGTTAAACTATAACTGAACTAGAGCTAAACTAGAACTGAACTAGAGCTAAACTAGAAATGAACTAGAGCTAAACTAGAAATGAATTAGAGCTAAACTAGAACTGAACTAGAATTAAACTATAACTGAACTAGAAGTGAACCAGAACTGAACTAAAATTGAACTAGAAGTGAATTGGACCTAATGTAGAACTCATTTAGAATTCATCTAGAACTAAAAAGAACTGAACTAGACCTTTACTGCAATGGACTAGTAAAAAAAAACTATTATTTAAGCTATTCCATTGGAATGAACTCTTAATTGGACTAGTTTGTGGTTCCGTCTTTAGACTAGTCTGTGGATTAGGTTATGTACTAATCAATGGACTAATTTATTATCTAGTCTATTGACTAGTTTTTTTTTCTAGTTTATAAACAGGTCTAAAAAGCCATCTACTATGTAATGTATGAACTACATAAGAAATTATGTAGTAATATAAAAAGTGTACATAATATGTTACGGGTGTAGTACCATAAATGCTATTCCATGCCAAAAAAGTACTGTAAAAGGTACACAATAGTACTGAACTTCCCATGCCTGATAAAATTAATACGTTTAGCCGACAGGTGAGTCATTGGGGAACACACTTAAGCAGAATTAATTTTTGTAAAACTTATAGAATTTAAGTTTAGCTTAAAAAAATACCCAAAATATCTAATGAAGACCCAACTGACTATGCAAACTTATATATTGATGAGATAAAGATCTCGTGCATGTTAAGAATGTCACGCATTTATAATCTGTTATATTTAGTAATTGAAAAAAATCAAATTTAAAGTAATAACTGATAATTATAGACGTGTGACTGGAAAATTGTTGAAAGAAACAACAGCAATAAACTGATAATATAAAAATATTTTAAAGGCAAAAGTTATGAATCTTACAAAGGCGCTTTTTTTTTCTTAAACAAATGATAAGAAATATATTTATGACGAAAATAATTTTAACCAAAGACTATGTATAACTGATGAACAAATATGTACTAGAAAAAGCAGGTGCTTCCCACTAATGTTAGCAATAAAAATGTTAAATTAATTAAAAAGCTAAAGTTAAAATAATGTTTAAAGCAATAATTTATTTAATGGTTTTATGAAAAGAACAAGTAGGAAAGAATAGTCGGGCATGGCCGACCATATGATACCCTACACCATGAGTATATTTTCACAATTTTTACTTTTATAAAATTTTTATTTTTTGTAAAGAAACTTTAATGTTGAATATTACCATAATTCCAAAATATTTAAGCCATTTATTGATAAAAAACTAAAATTTCTAAATGAGGCTTTATATAGGTCAAATATGGGCCGATCCTCGGTAAATTTGGGAAAAGGATATATTTCTAAATAACAGTTAGTTTTGTTGAGTTTCATTGCGATACAAATGGTTACAAGTCAATTTTAGACGTTTAAGTCATTTTTTGAAGGGGGGTTTGTATGGGGGCTAGGGTCAAATATAGGCCGATGGACAGCCAGCCAGCCAGCCGGACAGACGGACGGACGGATGGACGGACGGATGGACGGACGGACATGTCTTAATCGACTCAAAAAATGATTCTGAATCGATCGGTATACTTTAAGGTGGGTATTGGACCAATATTTTTGTATGTTACAAACATCAGCACAAACGTATAATACCCTCCCCACTATAGTGGTGTAGGGTATAAAAATTATTGTGGCATAATAAATGACAAGTATTTTGCATTAAATTTTAACAAAATTAAATTATGATTGAGTCATTATAAAGGAATTTCTCTAAATAGAAAGAAATTATTTAACATTTTTACACAATTAAAGCTGCTAGGGAGGTAAAACTTAAGAATAGAGAACATTAAACAGAAGCAGGAGGAGGTGTGTTTTATAGGAGTAGAAAACTTAGATAGCAAGAGAGTGTAAAATTAACAAATATTGATAAAGAAAATGAGCAGTTATAATGATTAAAATACGAATGTCTAATAAAAGAAACGATAAGCTTTCGTTTTTATTTAAAAAAAAAGTTAGAAAATCGTTTTTCCTCGTTATTTCCGATTAAAAAAAAGAGAGTAAAATTTTTAAACACAATTTAATTATAAATACCACACTCTTTTTTAAAATTTAAGTTAATTTTAAACAAGACAAGTTACAAGAAACATTAAAAAAGAAACATTATTGAAAAAACTGAAAAAAAAAGTGTTAGAAACTTTAAATAAACAAAAGACAATTTTCTTTTAATTTAAACTTTATGATATTGATAATAAAAACTAAACAAAACGGATTTATTAACGTGTACAACGTGTTTAAACGTTATAGAAGAAGAAATTATTATGACTACTTGTATTCAATATATTTATGTACTTTTAATAACAACAATATTACCAATGGTGATCGTAGCAAGCAATTCACAACTATTGCCATTAAGAAAAGGTGGCGGCATTGTGGGAAGAGAAGGCGGTGGTTTGCGTATACAAGGATTAGCAGTCATTGCCAATCAACAACGTTTAGCTTATGGTTTTTTGGAAAATCGTATAGCTTCACTGGAAACACAACAAACTTTGTGGAGTAAAAAGTTTTTGGCCAAACGAGAAGCAGAACCTCATTCAGCACCCTATGTGGTGTCTATACAACTAATGACTCCCGAGGAGGGTCTAGTGCATTATTGTGCTGGTACTGTTATAAATGAACATTGGATTTTAACTGCAGCCCATTGTTTAACTAATCCTCAAATGGTGGCTAATTCGGTAATAGTGGCCGGTTGTCATGACATTCATTCACGCAGTGAATCTCATAATGTACAACTACGTCATATAGACTATTATGTAAGGCATGAATTATATCTGGGTGGTGTAAATCCTTATGATATTGCTCTTATCTATACCAAAGAACCCTTGGTATTTGATCAATATGTACAGCCGGTAAATTTACCCCAACCAGATGTTATACCCGAAGGTTATGGTACTCTTTATGGTTGGGGTAATGTATCAATGACTATAGTACCAAAATTTCCACATAAATTACAACAGGCAAATATGCCCATATTAGATTTGGAATTATGTGAAGAAGTATTAGCGGCATCGGGTATGCAATTGCATGAAACAAATTTATGTACTGGTCCGCTAACAGGAGGTGTTAGTATATGTACAGCAGATTCTGGAGGTCCATTAATACAAACACAATACGATATCTATGGTCAAGAACAACAGACTATTATAGGTATAGTATCCTGGGGTAAAATGCCCTGTGGACAAAAAAATGCTCCTTCGGTATTTGTTAGAGTATCAGCTTTTACCCAATGGATACAACAAATCATCAATACAGCAACACAATTTGAATAAAAAAGAAATTAATAAAAAAAAAACAAATCCTCAACAAAATAAAACTCGAATTAAGTTTAACTTATAGAAAACTAATTGTATTATAAACTCCAGAAATCTCATTAGTTTGTAAGTTTTAAAATTAAGAAAAAAAAAACTATTAAAAATGTAAAACTAAATCTCAAAAAAAACTTTATTTAATAAAATGTATTTATTTAAAATTTTTATAAAAAGAAAAACCTAGAATTTTTTTATTTTAATTAAAACATTTGTTTAAGGTAAGCACCACCAAATAATATATAATCTAAGAAAATTATGGTGAAATATTTTTAAGAAATTACTCATTCATATCACTGCTAGACGACTACGACAAAAAAAAAAAACAGCTAATATCAGTACTTAAAACTTTTAACACAGTCTTCGCAATATAACGTGGATTTCCAAAGAAATAAAAGTAAGAAAAACAAAAAGTACCACAAATGTTTTGTCATGCTAAAGGTACAAAGTCTAAAATTGTTTTTTTTTTTTTGGCAACTTTATCTTTTCAATTGCTACATATTTTGATTAGTGACAAGTGCTCTAACATCATATTTAACATAATCACAGATGTTAAGTAAAATTTAAAAAACAAAAAAACACACAGTTGTTGTCAATAGAATAAAGAGAGAGCAATTGAGTAGAAGGAAGTAAAGTTGTTAAGTTAGTATTTACCAAATAATAACTGATTTCGTATAGAAAATACTACACAAAGAAGATAAACTTTTAAGACTTTATCTTCAGAAAAACGTGGGAAAAAAATAACATAAATGCTTCATTATCATGACAAAGATAAATGTCGAAGTGCTTTACGCGAACTCCTTCCTTTTTCAATCAGTGGTTGCGCTTCTATGCGTCTCACAATCGCCCCATTGTGCTTCTTAAATGCCAGTGGCAATGTACATACATATATGGAATTATCGTGTACTTTGCTAAAGAACTTAAGCTATCTAGTCTCTCGATGGAAAAGAGATTCAATAACTATTCAAAAACAATTTCCAATCACGCACATGTGATGGCCTCTGTTGCAACTTGCAACTACACCTAGAAATCATAATTCTGCATCATACCATACCAAATCATTTCCAACATTTAGTTCCACAGTCACTCCTCTGTAAGGTATCTGTTGTCATCGACAATAGCAAAGAACTTATACCGAATTATAGACTTTACCATGTATTGGTCATTTATCCGCAACTCATATCCGGAAAATTAAAGTTTAAACCATAACCATTACGTGTATCCCAAAGGAACCTCAATCAACTGATTAGCCTGGACATAGTCCTGCGGACAACTGGCTAGGGAGTTGTTGTTGTAACAGCTCGACTGTGACCGATAGTTCTTTCCTGGGGAAAAAACTTTCGTTGATAAAGCTGTCGCTGGGTTGACAATCTTTGGCCGAGCATGACTCGGGTCGTTCCGGAGCGAAGATCCAATTGTCGTGGGAACGTGGGCAGGGAGTAAAATGTTCCGGCTGACTAGAGATACTAGTATCACCTTTTTACCCCGGGATTGCAATACACTAAGATGTGGGATATTTATTAAAGAAACATGCCCCGAACGGTTGACAAAAAGGAGCTTCTTACAGTTTCTAGTATGTGCTATAAATGTACGTTTATAGACAAGGTAATTGATAGCAGTTTCGAGGTCCTGGATGTACTAACTTGTAGGTAAAAAAGAAAAAACAAAACAATCAAAAACAAAAGCAATGAACTAGTAGGAGAGAAAAAAATATGAAATTCTACTAAAGATGAATGTTAAGACTTTTAGGAAAAGTGTACGATCTGAAGGTAGACAATAGAATCTTCTAACACTAAGAGACGCCAAAAATTCCACGATCGCAGGATACTGCACAAATGTCATACTTGAAGACACATAAAAAAACCTGCTACCGTCTATAGCAGACACATTAGAAAACCTGCTGCTAACAACAAGAGTGATTCTATCACCACTAATATCAGAACGGAGCAACAGGCTTAATGCCTACTGGTCACGTATAGACCATGCCGTTCCCAAAGAATGTCCTGCCTGTGGTCAAGGGTAGGCTGTTACAAAACTAGATCTAGGAGCTCGAAGGAAAAATGTTTATGTACAATAACGTAGATGAGATTGTGAGAATGTCGAACGACTCCTTTGAAAAAGAAAACTTGCGCTAGTCAGAAGTTTAGGAAGGTGTTGTTGTCCTTAAGTTGTCATTAAGCTAGAATGTTTAAATTTAATTTCGAAATTAAAAAAAAAAACGTAAATATTCAATTGCGAATTTTTGAATTTTCATAAACATTTTATATTTTCGAAAAAAAAAAAATTAGAATTTTTGAAAACTAAAAATTTACTTAAAAATTTATTTCGAAAATCGAGCAAATTTAGCAAATATCTCTATGGTTTTTCAATATTTCGACATTTTCAAAGTTAATTTCGAATTTTCGAAAATGAAATTTTTTTTCTTAAAATAGTGAAAATTAAGCAAAAATGTAAGAATTTTGAATTTATTTAAAAGTTAATTTTCAAAATGCAACTTTGAATTGAAATTTGAAAATTTAGCAAATATTTCTATGGTTTTTCAATATTTAAAAATTGTCGAAGTTAATTTCGAAAATTTAGCAGAAATATATTAATATCAAAGCAACATTAAAATTTTTGAAATTAAGTTTCGAATTTGCTATAATAATAAAGTTTCTTGAAATTGAGAAAATTTATTAAAAATGTTTAATTTTCCAAAATATTAAATATTTTCGAAAATGAAAAATTTACTTAAAAGTTAATTTCGAAAATATAACTTTAAATTCAAGAAATTTATCTAAATCGAGCAATTTAAGCTTATAAATCTATAGGATTTTTAGTATTTAAAAAAAAGGGACACGGGGATTTGACTGGCAACTATATCGCTGATGAATTAGCGAAACTAGGAGCCTCAATGTCCAACAGGGACATAGACATCTTTTGCGGAATACCGCTAAAAGCCTGCAAGACCATAATAGATGGAAAGTTCTATGAATTTTCTCAGACAAGATGGCGAAATGAACCAACTTGTATCAATACCAGGAAGATGTGGCCAAATTTGGACAGTAAACGCACGTCATATCTTCTGCAACTAAACCGCCCTCATATCAGCAACCTTGTTGCTGTCATTACGGGGCATATCTTATTGGGAAACCATGCAAGAAGACTTGGAATTCCCCACAACGACTTCTGTAGAAGTTGTCAAGACGAAGAGGAGAAAGAATCTATTAAACATCTTCTCTGTCAATGCCCTGCGCTAGCAGATACTCGAACCGTATATCTGGGAAAACGAATATTTGATGATTTGTCAGAACTATCCAGTCTAAGACTGGATAATATAAATGCCTTCATCAGGCACAGTAACTGGTTTTAGGACTACCAAGCCATAATTGAGGCACTCACCAGTCCACAAGGACAGACCTCTCAATCTTCTCCTCCACATTTAAAAATGTTCGAAGTTAATTTCGAATTTTCGAAAATGAAATTTTTTCTCCTAAAATCGAGAAAATTTAGCAGAAATATATGAATTTGAAAAAACTTAACTAAATTTAACAAATTTAGCAAATATTTGTATAGTTTTTTAATATTTAAATGTTTTCGAAGTTAATTTTGAATTTTCGAGAAATTTTAGCAGAAATGTATGAATTTCAAAACAAATTATAATTTTTAAAGTTAATTTCGAATTTTCGATAAAAATGTATTTTTTTAAATCGAGAAAATTTAGCAAAAATATTTAATTTTCAAAGATATTTAAAATTTAAATAAAAAAATTTTGAATTTTCGAAAAAAAATAAATTTAGAAAAGAATATTGAATTTCTAAGACAATTAACATTTTCGAAATAAACTGCATTATTCTTTTAGCAAAACAAAAATTATGAATTTGACTGATAATTGATTTTTTCGAAATTAATTAAAATTTAAAATTTTTCAAATTGATTTAAAATTTTCGAAAATGCTAAAATTTATTTAAAATAAAAAATTTACTTAAAAGCAAATTTAGCAAAATTGTTTGAATTTTAAAGATAAGTGACAGTTTCAAAATTAATTTTGAATTTTTGCTAATTAGAAATTTACTTAAAATTAAACAAATTTAATAAAAATATATAATTTAAATTTAATTGTAAAACTTTTTGGTACTACGTTGTTACAAAATTCTATTTGTAAAACGACAAATTTTTATCTTATCTTAATCTTAAAAAATAATTACAATAACAAACACCAACATCCTTACACACGTGCATTAGTGTAGGATTAGAACACAAATGCAAAAAAAAGCAAGTGAGTGAGTGAGTGAACACTCTAAATGTCCCAGACATGATTGGAAGTTAAATGAAATGAAATTTTGCCAAAGTAAGTATGATTTTTGTTAAATTAAATAAATTTTTTTGATTAGATAAGTTGTTGTTTTAGTTTTAGCAAAAATAAAAGACGTCGAACAAAATTCGTCTGTTTATTTAGTTAAACATTAAATTGTTATTTAATAGAAATGAAAAATAAAGAATTTAATCTTTTTTTAATGCAATTTAAGGCAATTGGCTAATATCAAGGTAAAATCAACAAATATTGTTAATAATATTTATGACCTTTTAATGATTATTAAAAGGGGATTATAGGTCGTGTGAGATATTAAGAGTTTTATGAGAACAAGCAAGAAGAGTGCTGGCTTGTGTTATATCTAGATTAGATTGTATATAAATTTCTTGGAAACACCTTTGGATTGAATGTTTTATTAAGTAAATTAATACAAATTTCAATAGTCTGCCTTTAGAAATTTAACTTTTTCGTTAAGAATTCAACTTGACCTAGGTCTTCCACATCAACTCACTCACTCACTCGTGTTCAGAGTATTCACTTCTTATAAGAAACAAAGCATTTTGTTTTAATTTGTCTTATAAATGTTCTAAGAATCAATGGCGCAATAAAGTCTTAAGTTTGTATAATGTATATTTTACAATTTGTGAAATTTTACATTGCTACTGCTAATTAAAACAAATAATTACTTTTATAAAAATTAAAGAGAGAAGTAGACAAAATGTTAAATAAATATTTGTATTATCAATACAAAAAGAAGCAATCATATCATAAATACAACAAGAATGACTTTGTAGAAAATGGTTTAAATAAGAATATTTTGTTAAGACATTAAATTATGGTGAAATTTTTAAAAATTAGAAAAAGAGCGGGAACTTCTCCGTTTCAAGTTTTTAAGATGTGTTTTTTTTTTTATCGAAATTTAATAATATTTTTTAAAGTTAATTGCAGAAGTAGAAGAAGTTTTACAAATTTTGATAGATTTTAAAACCTCTTCCTCTAAATGAAATACAAAAGGATCAACGTGTGCCTAGTGAGGACATCAAGGTCGTGCCTAGTGGGCGTGTGCCCAGTGAGGACATCAAGGTCGACCAGCTACTGACCTAACTTTCTTTATATACAAACAAGTTTTTTTTCATGTTTTATATTGAAAAGTTGTTATTGATTTCAATAGGTTAGGTTAGGTAAGAAAGGCAGCCACTCAACCAAGCATGAGTGGCTCACATGGGTCCACCTAGTTGCGGTGCCTTTGTGTTACTGTAGTGGTCGTAGGAGTCCATTTGATTATAACTCCCTACTTCCAGATTTAAATCTCCCGGTTAGATTAACAAAATTTAGGATATTCTTTAGGTATAAACCCGATAGCTCATCCAAATATGATAAAGCAACAAGGCCGAAGCATTGTTCGCTGCTTTCATTGAAAGCTAGACAATAGCAGAGAAGGTGAGGTGTCGTTTCCTATTCCTCCTCATTATTGCAACTTTTACAGTAGTCGTTATATTTGAGAGCCATTCTTCTGGCATGATTGCCAATAGTACAGTGTCCTATTATTACTAATACCCGCGTTCATATCTGTTTCCTTCGAAAGCTTAATAGTAAGCTTGGCCTGGGTCAAATTGATCACGAACAAGTGGTTTCACTGAGCCATCTGATTTGATCCATATTATATAGTTAAGTCTAAACCAGTAGCTTACAGTTAGTAAGAAAAATATCAGTAAATGAGTTAATTTCATCTTCTACTCTCATCGCACAATTCCTGGCATGTTCGTCAGCTATACAGTTTCCCTGACAATTGCTATGTGCAGTTTATTGTTTTCAATAAAAAAAAGAATGAAATATTCGCATTTTAAGGAACAGGCTATTAATATTATTATCATTTATTTCTGTTTTTTTACTTTCAGTTTCGAGAATTTAATTTTGGATTGAGAACCCTGAAATTTGCTTATTTTGGAAGCGGTTTATGTTCGATCTATGTGTGATGTCTTGATTGTCTGGAAAGACTTAAACGATCGAATAAGGGAAGTGGGTGTCTCTACCAGCAATGAATGAACGAAATTGAAGCAGATACAATCCTTCAAGAACAGCGAAAAGGAGTCAATGTATTTGAAAATCACAGTCATTTCCAGAAACGTCTATCTAACTTCATGGTTCTAAATTGTCTTTCACACCAAAAGTTCTTAAAAAAACGAGAACCAAAAGGTTCTCATCAGTTTAGTGTCTATTCTGTAAGCAAAATGAGACAAATTTTAAACTTTATTGAAGTTGGAACATAAAGGAACATACATGGCGCTAAAACGTAAAACAGTAGATGTATCAGAGACGAGAATTGGCTACTACCGAAAAGTATTTAATAGGAATAATAATTTGAGTTGTATAAACCCATAATAACACTGAATATGTTGGCCCAGATTTCCTAGAACCCATAGTTAACTGCTCAATCTGAAAATGGAACATTTGCTAACATTACAAGCTAATTAACAGCAGGATGCGGCCAATGCAAGTTAAATTTAAACAAGATTCTCAAGAAGACCATAAAACAAAATATCAACATATTTTTAAATAAAATATATAATAAAACCATTTTTAAATATAAAAACACAAAAATAAACAATTCCTCTCACGATTTTCAACTCCTTTCGA
This sequence comes from Lucilia cuprina, assembly GCF_022045245.1. Taxonomy (NCBI): domain Eukaryota; kingdom Metazoa; phylum Arthropoda; class Insecta; order Diptera; family Calliphoridae; genus Lucilia; species Lucilia cuprina. The sequence goes on along the minus strand of NC_060952.1, from coordinate 91,919,416 downwards.
AAACCATTTAAAAATATCATTTGTTTTTGTTATTGTTAATCAAAATAAATGTTAATGATATTTGTACAACCTTGTTTGACTTTAAATAAACATAAAACGTCATAAAACAACTGCACAAAAACCCTCCACAAAACAAAGGGGGGGGGGGTTTAAAAAAACAATTTATTTATTATTGTCTCCTTCAGCTGAAAAAGCACATCGCAAAACAATTTTTTGCACAAACACACAAACTGATGAGTCTACTCATACACAAACACACACCCTCCCAAAACAAAAAAACGAAATGAATGTTTCATACAAATGCAAACATTTGCACATTTCTACTATAACGCGCGCTAGTACTTTCACAATTAAATTTTATCTTTGCCTTATAATGAAATTAAATTTTCTTTCTTTGTTATATATAAAATACAAAAAGAAAAAACAAAGATTTTCCTTACCTTCTTTCTTAGTTTCCCCCGAATATGACACAGACGTTTGACACCATCAAAGCACATTGCCTCCAGACGGCCATTTCCCAACATTTTTGTAACTTGTGCATATTCTTGCTGATCTTCTTTGAAAATCAATTCACGTTTCTCGAATTCATTTTCGTTCTTACCACGACGACGATTTTTGCCACCTTTTCCCTTATTTTTAGGCATTGTGTTAGCGGTTTATTAAGTTTTTTTCCAACAATTAACGAATCTATACACACAAGTTTATAAAATTCAATAAAATTTATTAATTTTTATAGCGAATTTAAATATTTTTAATGAAATTTTCACTTACGAAAAAATGCCTGATGAACTTTATTTTTTCAGTTCTGTGACAGAAAAGAGGGAGAGGAATATTTAATTTATAAAGGCTATAAAATGTCAAAAGTTTTGGGCCTTTAAAAGCCAGTAGAAGAAAAGAGATGGTTATAGTTTATACAAATTGTCATGCTGGTAATGATAAAATTAAAAAGAAAAAAATTGCACAAGGTAGCAAAACAGCATTGCCAGCATAGATTTTTTCATCAAAATAAACTTGGCAGCACTTAGTAACTTGACATTTGCTATGTTTTACACACATACATAACCTTAATTTTTAAGTTTATTTAAGGAACTTTGTAAATTGAAAATAAATAAATCAAAATGCCTCCTAAAAAGGATAATAAAGGCAAAGATAATAAAGGTGCTGCTGGCGGCAAAAAGGGCGGAGGAGCCGCTGAAGAAAAAGGTGCGTCTTTATACTATATGTGTAAATGTTTAGGAAGAAAATCAAATTTTGTTTACATTTGTTAGGCAAAGAAAAGAAAGGTGGTAATGCTGTTAAAGTAAGACATATTTTATGCGAAAAACAAGGCAAAATAATGGAGGCCATGGAAAAACTAAAAGCCGGCCAAAAGTTTCCTGAGGTAGCTGCCGCCTATAGTGAAGATAAAGCACGTTCCGGTGGTGACTTGGGCTGGCAAATACGTGGCGCTATGGTGGGTCCCTTTCAAGATGCTGCCTTTGCCTTGCCCATTTCAACAGTCAACAATCCGGTGTACACTGATCCACCAATTAAAACAAAGTTTGGTTACCATATTATAATGGTAGAAGGCAAGAAATAGGAAAAATTTAACAAAAAACGCATTTTTTATAATTATTTATATAAGATCTTAATTTTGTAATAAAGCACTAAAGGAAAATGATGTTTTATTAAATAAGAAATTTCTGTTACAAATGTAAACAGCCAAGGTCTATTTATATAAGGTGACATTGGCACCACAGCTAATTATGAATTGAAGCACATTAAATGTCAAATCCATATGTTAATCTTTATATGAAAAAAAGGAAATCATTCATTTGAATATGTCAAAACTAGCCAATGCTACCATCTTATAAAATCCCTCTTTCTAGTAGTAATTATTGCCTTATTGTTTTTATGTACTGCCAGAAAGAGACCACTCTATATTATCAACATTCTGTCATGCTTTACTCAGTCGGCCATAATGCATGCTGTATGACTCAAAGCATATTTTGGTTATGATTGTGCTGTGTGTGTCTAAAAAAACAAAATTTTCAAGATTTTGATCATGGCTATAACAGCAAATAAAAAATTCTGGACTGAATTCATCGATATCTATCACAGTCTACCCAGTCTATGGAATACCAAAGATGAAAACTATAATAATCGTGAAAGTCGTTCGTTGGCCTGGAATAAATTGGTGGAAAAACTGCGAGACGTTGAACCAGATGCCAATCAAGATTCTGTAAAACGTAAAATTAATACATTTCGTTCGAATTTCAATCGAGAAGTAAGAAAAATAAAACAAACACAAAAGGAACAACCAGCGGATGTATACAATCCCACGTTGTGGTATTTTGATCAATTATCATTTCTATTGAATCAGGAAAAATATAATAGTAATGGTGTGGCTATAGATGGTCACTATGACGAAGAAATGACATTAATGGTAAGAGTTGGTTTCTTTTATTTTCGTTTAAGAAACGAATTATTCATGCATGACGATTAACCTCAATCATTTCGATAACGGTTATTAAATTTGAATGAAATTTTAAAATTTACAGGGTTTAACTGCCACCAAAAGTGAAATTATGGATGAAAATGAAACTATGATGGGGGAATCTGCAAATAAAGAGGAAATATCGTCCACGGCTAGTGAACAAAATTGTAAATTAAACAGCAGTAAGTCTATGACACGTTCGCTGGTGAAAAGAAACCAACGGGAAAAAACTTTAGAGCCGGAGCCGGTAATGGTGCCGAAACCCATTATAGAGTTTACTCCTATTATTGAAGTAATACAACCAGAATCTTGCCTAGCTTTGCCAACCCCCTTGAATATAAAAGATCAACAAAGTTTGGGTCTCCAAGAAAATTCCACAAAACCTTTAGAAAATATGCCGGAAAAATCTGAGGAATTAGAAAACACCTCCACTAACTGTAGAAAGTTACGCTCGAATTTTAATAAAAAATCAAAATTACGTTTAAAATCTCAAGATCCCTACAATCGAAGTTTTGTCAGAAATAATATGTTATCTCCCATGCTAACAGATGAAGCTGCTATTTATGGACAATCATGGGCCTGTGGTTTTCGTAAATTAACTGCTCAACAAAAACTTTTTGCTAAAAAAGCTATAGATGAAATATTAATACTAGGACAACTAAATGTTTTAAAATTAAATACTATAACAATGAATACAAATTCATTGGAAGTACCAAGTGATGAAGGATAAACTTTCTATTTTAAATTACTCTAAAATAGTCTTTAATCTACAAACCAAAAATCTAATAAATAAGAAATTGTTTTGTTGTAAACCAGTGAATTAAATAAATAAATAAAATTAAGATTTTAATTGAAGAAAATTTTGTAATTAATTTCTTTAAATTTCAGAATATTGCTCTAACGCAGACGCGGATTCACTTTTTATAGGGGCTAGGGTCAAATAAGGCCCTATAAATTTAGAGTTCATGAGGGTCATCAAGCCTAGTATAGAACTTGGTTTTGCAGCTTTTTGTTGACATTCGAGTTCAGTTGATTGGCATACTTTAAGGTGGGTATAGGACCAATATTATTGTGCGTTACAAACATCAGCACAAACCAAATATATACCCTCCCCACTAAAGTGGTGCAGGATATAATAATTGGCACTTTTTCAATACGTGAAAAGTTTTTCTTAAAAAAATCTTTTTCCTACTTTTACAATTTATTGAGAACAACTATTAATTCCTTTTTAATAGTTCACTTTTAATCACTTTAAGCACTATATATTATAACTGACACTACAAGCACTTCTTTCACATAACATCGTACTCAGATATCAAATATTTATTCGTTATAAAAAGTGTAAAGTTAACACTATGTTTTTCTTCTTTTCAATTGTAAAGCTTTCTTATGCGACATTTTTAACATCATATGTAGATTCCTTTTGATAAAAAATTATAACAATAAAATTGTTTATTTCTTACCAGCATCTTCTTTCAAACCCACTGTGCGGTTAAATACTATCTTGTCCTTAGTAGTATCTGGATCTACGGAAAAGAATCCAATACGTTCAAATTGGAATTTATCATATACTTTGCAGTTCAACAGAGAACGATCAGCATACGATTGTAATACAGTTTTAGAATCTTCTCTAATGTCTGATAAAAATCCAGCTGGAACTTCATTAGGATCTTCGGGGTTTTTATGTTTGAATAGCAATTCATACAAACGCACCTCGATTTGTACAGGCTGAGATACCCATTGAATAAAGGCTTTGGGTTTCTCAGCTGTATCAGTAGACTGGCAATTGCAAACAAGTTCAGTAACATGACCGGCAGCATCCTTTTTAACATCTTTGAGCGTTAAAACAAGATTGGCATGTCTTAAGCCTACACTTTGGCCAGGTGCCAAACGACGATAGCCTTTTTCAGGTTGTTCCTTAAAGTCACTTTGTTCTATATATACCACACGATCTAAAGTGATCTTATGTGTACCCAATTCAGGATTTTGTGGGAAATTAGGTACTTCAATTTCTACAGGACCAGCATGAGGATAATTTTCTAGAGTTATTTTCAAAGGTTCCAATACCACCAATCTACGAGGAGCAGTAACATTGAGAACATCTCTTACGGCAGCTTCCAACATAGAAGGATCTACAGAAATTTGTGCGCCCGTAACACCCATTTGAGCACAGAAATTGTTAATTGCCTCAGCGGGGAAGCCACGTCTTCTTAAAGCGGTCAAGGTAAACAAACGAGGATCATCCCAATCGTTGACAATTTTCTCAGTTATCAATTTAGCAATTTTACGTTTTGATACCAGAGCATAATTCATATTCAAACGACCATATTCCCATTGTACGGGACAGTAGATATCCAAGGCATTACACAACCAATAGTATGAAGATCTTCTCGATTGAAATTCTTTGGTACACAAAGAATGTGTAATATTCTCCAAAGAATCACACAGACAATGAGTGTAATCATAGGTGGGATAAATACACCATTTGTTGCCGGTACGGTGATGTGGTATAAACTTAATACGATAAGCTACAGGATCAACTTTTCCCTCTTCCAGGGTTACTTTCAATCTCAAAGTGGCGGCACCTTCATCAATTTTACCATTCTTCATGTCTTCGAAAAGTTGTAAAGATTCCTCAATAGGACGATCACGCCATTGACTGGGTTTGGGATTGAAACCCTTCATTTCATCGGCGCTTTGATGGCATACATAGGCTAAACCTTTGCGTATAAGAACAACAGCCCATTCATATAATTGTTGGAAATTATCCGAGGAGTGTGTTATCTTATAAGGTTTGTAGCCCAACCACTCTACCATGTCTCTAATGCCTACAAAGAACTTTTCCTCCTCCTTTTCGGGATTAGTATCATCATAGCGCAAGTAACAGACACCATTATGGGCAGCAGCATAACCAAAGTTGATATTAATAGCCTTGGCATGACCAATATGTAAAATGCCATTAGGTTCTGGGGGGAAACGTGTTTGTACTCTTCCTCCCGTTGCCTTCAAATGTTCCTTAAGCAAACGTTCGGTATTTTCGGTCACTACATAGCCATCTGTTTTGTAATTTTCACCGGGAGCATGGAAATGTACTTTAGTTTTCATTAGTTCCGCTATAGTCTGAGCGCCATCACTGCTAGCTTCTTCTTTTTTGTTATTGGTAGCTTTGTTATCTTGTTTTTCAGCCTGCTTAGGCTTTTCCTTTTTCTTGTCACCCTTAGCCAATGGTTTCATATCCTCCTCAGTTTTGGGACCCAACAAATCAAAGATTTCTACATCTATGGCGGCCTTCACACTCTTAGCATCAGCCCACTTTAAAATTTCTCTTACTTCTTGCATGATTTTGAAGGAATTAAAGTGATAACGTTGTTCCAGCAACGCATCCTTATACTTGGCCACCTGTTGCTGTACTACTTTCTCAATTTCCTCTGGAGTAACCACTACACCAACACCACACTCCTTTTCCAATTCTGGCAAATTAATAGCTTGTCCTTTTTTCTGCACTTGCTTAAGTAAATACTCCAGGGCAGCATCAACTCTCATAGTGGAATCCAATTTTTTCTCCACAATATAACGCACCAGCAAAGGTAAATGTTCGGCACTCTGTGGCTTAATTTTAGTAGCCATATGATACAATAGCATACCCACCCCCTCGCCTAGGGAAGCATCTTTACAATGATCCAAGGCCAATTGCAGATTTTTACTCACATTTGCATTTTTTGCCGTCTCTTTGGCTTTTTGTTCGCTCATGCCAAGAGCTTGAAATTTAACAACCAATTCTTCCGTCATTTTGTCACTAAACTAAATGGAAATACACTTGTTATGGGTGCTTAAGATAAGAATCATTTTGGAAATACCTGTAGTTAAGTTGTAAATTGTGTAAATAATGTTGTTAATATTACAAAAGAATTTGTCCGCTGATGAAATTTCTTTATTTCCACCTCCAGCAATAGAAAGCAACAACAACACAAGAGCCGCAATGTGGCCAATTGAGGTTGCCACTATTTCTTTTTTTTTTTTTGATAGAACATCTGTTTAGCGATGACACATCTGTTAGGCATTGCCAACATGAAATAATTTGGGCAAAACAAAAAACAACAAGAGATTGGCAATGTTAAGCAGTTATTGTTTGAATTATAACGGTAAATGAAAAATTTTTATAAAAAAATATCGAAATATCTTTGGGTCATAAAAACTAAAAATAAAATTTTCTAAAATTCGAACTTAAGTTCGAAAAAAAAAATTTTAAAGCCATTAAAACCAGTTCTGGTGGCCCGAATTGTCTGAAATTAGTCACTTGATGACACTACAATGCTATGTTGGAATATTTAGAATTAAGTTCGAAAATTCGAATTAATGTTCGAAAAAAATTTGAAGCTGTTAAAATAATCTTAAATTGGGGATATTCACAATAACATAATTTTAGTTCTTCTCGAGGCCAATTTCTTACATTTTCTAATTTCGAAATAATGTTCGAATAAATTTTAAAGCTGTTGAAATTATCTCAAAATCGTGGAGATTCACAAAAATATAATTTTTATTCCTTTTTCTTATTTTTTCCAATTTTTAACAAACAGTACGAATAATTTGATTGTGTTCCATTCGATGAATTTACGCAACGGATTGTTGTCGACTAGTTCGTCGTGCTATACGAAATTCGTTGTTCGTCCCAATTGTGCGTATATCATTACTTACAAACGACTTTAAAGAAATATCGATGTTTTTGGGAAAGAGAACATTTTTCACACACGCTAAATACTTAAATCGGGCTTTGAATTACAATTTTAAAAAATTTACTCGTAATTTGAAATGAAGAGCTCCAGTAATTCGCTGCTAATTGTATGAATAATGCATTGTCTATCTATATCTCTCTCTATCTCTCTATCTATCTATCTATCTATCTATCTATCTATCTATCTATCTATCTATCTATCTATCTATCTATCTATCTATCTATCTATCTATCTATCTA
>NC_060952.1:91907967-91911868 GCF_022045245.1 Lucilia cuprina | reverse complement strand
TGTAATAATAATTTGAATCAAATAAGAAAAAAAATTAAGCTGTAAGTTTAGTGGTTTCTTTTTTATAAACATATATGTATGTTAAGAATTTTTCGATCTCACTCCTTATACACTCAGTATTTGATCAAGTTTTAAAAGCTTTTTTAAATAATTTAAGACATTTTCTATTAAATCTATATTTATCTATTTTACTTAAGTATTCATCATATAAAACATTTTGTTTTATAATGAATGGTTCGGTGATTTTTACTTGAAACTTGTTTGTTTAGAATATTAGAACTAATACCCACTTATTTAACATTTTTTTAATGAAAAAAAAAATAATTCTGTATTTAATTGATATATTTACATAGTATATTTATTTTATATGTATTTAATTATGGAAATACTTTTCTTGTGCCATTAATTCAACTAATACTATTTATAATATTGAAATGTTTATCATAAATTTTGTTGCACGTTATGTGGGTCTATGTTTGTCTAAAATTTGTTTTATTTTTCGCCTGGTGTTATTCGTCTATCGCTCAGATGTTAGCATAAACAAAAAAATTGAAAAGGAAATTAAATTTATAATTAAATTGATATCTGGCAAAAAAAATTAATTATGTATAAAATTTTGTATATTATTTTTTTTTTGTTTAGTTGTTTGCCCATTTTGAGGTATTGTTTAATTTAAATTATTTCATTTTAGTTGAGTAATTTGTATGTGAAACCGTCTTGGTTTAATTTAGCAATCGTTAATCGTGTTTCTTGTGGCCCTTTTTAGTATATGGAGGTCTGATTTTCCTTACATAAACAATATCTAATTAAATATTCACAATTATGTATATTCTTTTTTAAATTTATAATTAGATAATATAAAATATTATTTAAACTTAGTGCGACCAATGAAGAATTTAAATACTTGGGAAATAAGGTATTTTCTACATAATCGAGCGAATGATTACCTATAAAATTGATATAGCAAATAGACAGATAGATAGATAGATAGATAGATAGATAGATAGATAGATAGATAGATAGATAGATAGATAGATATATAGATAGATAGATAGATAGATAGATAGATAGATAGATAGATAGATAGATAGATAGATAGATAGATAGATAGATAGATAGATAGATAGATAGATAGATAGATAGATAGATAGATAGATAGATAGATAGATAGATAGATAGATAGATAGAAAGAAAGCTATTAACGTTACTACCAAACTACCGATTAAGTCCAAATTATATACTTGTCAGCTATTGACTATAGTTCTATAAACTATGTTATTGTCGAGACTATTATCCAGACTATAGGCTAAGCTATCATACATTCTAGAGTTTGGACTGGACTCCAGTCCAGACTAAAATGTTACATAGACTATATAGTCATAACTTTATTCAAGACAACACCGATCTCTTTTGCGAATTTAAAAAAAAATTAAGTTTTTTCCAAATTTATTACAATGATTTCACTCCTTTATAAAACTGATCATAAAAACATATAATATATATTAGTTTTGTCATATCATATAGTAGTTTAGTTTTTATTTTTTGCAATTAGTTACGACACAGCAGCGACAGTTTAAGTTCCATTTTAATTACGTTTATTCCTACTACTTAGGTTTTGTACATACATATATACATATATACATATATTGTTGTTGTTAGTGCTATTTTGCTATTATTAAAAAAGACTTTTTTCACATAATTTTATTTAATTTTTTTTTAGTTTTCTAAAGATAAGATTAAATTTCAAATGATGATTTATTAGCCACACAGTAGACAGTATAAACGCTCTCATTTGTATATTTTTTTTATAATATTTTTTTCCCTATTACATTTTGAATTAAAATTCATATCAAAATTCATGCAAAAAATATAATAAAAAAGAAATATTATAAAGAGTTTTGTTTATAAAAAGTGTAGTATGTAAAAGATTATTATACATACATATTAATGCGAGGGTTAGTTAACAAAAAAGGTGATCGAATGGGATCATTTCCTTGATTGAACTCGTTTGTTTTTCTTTAGTTTAACAAACTATATCGGGATTTTCAATCAATATTTAAAAACTAAACTAGATTATGGTTGACTAGACTATAGACTAGACTAAATACTAGACTATCGACTGAATTATAGACCAGACTTTTGATAGACCAGAATATAGACTAGACTATATGTAACACTATAGACTTGATAATATACTAGACTTTGAATAGACTATAAAGTAACCTTTAGACTAGATTGTATACCATACTATAGACTAGAATAAAGACTGGACTATAGACTACAATATAGACTATAATATAGACTAGACTATAGACTAGACTATAGACTAGACTATAGACTAGACTATAGACTAGACTATAGACTAGACTATAGACTAGACTATAGACTAGACAATAGACTAGACAATAGACTAGACTATAGACTAGACTATAGACTAGACTATAGACTAGACTATAGACTAGACTATAGACTCGACTATAGACTAGACTATAGACTAGACTATAGACTAGACTATAGACTAGACTATAGACTAGACTATAGACTAGACTATAGACTAGACTATAGACTAGTCTATAGACTAGACTATAGACTAGACTATAGATTAGATTGTATTCTAAATTATAGTATATACTATATACTAGGTCATTGGTTAGACTATGTGCTAAATTATAAAGAATCGTTTTGGAATGGATTCGATGCAAGATACTAAATCAAATTTAACACCTTGACCTCACCAACTTGACCTATTTTGTTATTGAACAAATTTTGGCAACAATCCGAAGAAACGTGTGTTGTTTGCCTTTGTGAAAAACAACAAATAAAGTACGTCATTTCTAAAAATATGTTTTCGGTCTACCCTCGTACATTTGAGTATCTACATACATAAATCTATATGCAAAATTAACTTAGCAAATGAGTGAGGGCTTGAGTGATCAAGGGAGATTAGCAGAGAGTAAAATATCTATTTTGCATATTAATTTTCTATTAATTCAAGTGCTTAATTAAATATTTAAACGTCTGTAAAATCTAAATAAATACTGAAATATACATTTATACAAAAATACATTTGTTGTTTTTTTTAGAATTAATTAAAGAAAAATATGACAATATTAAAAAAAAATCCCAATGTGTTAGCAAATATTTAAATTTGTTATTATTTACTTAGACAAGGGTAGTTACAGTGACAACTGTTTAGATATTAATTAAAAAAATAATATTGAATATTTAGCATAATACTGAGCTTAAGCAAATAATTATTCAAAATGCAAGTGTTGAAAATGTCATTTAATAATTTGACACATACTTATGTACGTACAAATGCTTAAATGAATTTTACATTTATTTATTTGCTACAATTACATTTTAAATGAGCTTTGCATTAATTTGTATTTATTAAAAAGTTATTGAAAAATTCATTAAAAGGATTTTGTTTAACAAATTGCTTGGAAACTGTTTAGTTGTGTGATTTATATAAAATAAAAAGCATAGAATTTTAAAATATATAAACACCCACTGAAATTGGCAACGTATGTTTCTATATTAAGATATATAAGTTTAGTGTCAAATTATGTTGGAAAAATGACAAAAAAAGAATTTTGCATTAAAAAATTTTCATAAAATTATCCAAACAAAAGAGAAACATACAAACTCAACTAAAACAGATAGACTCTAGACTAGACTATAGATTAGACTATAGATTAGGCTATAGATTAGGCTATAGACTAGACTATAGGCTAGACTATAGGCTAGACTATAAACTAGACTGTAGACTAGACTATAGACTAGACTATAAACTAGACTATAGACTAGACAATAGACTAGACAATAGACTAGACAATAGACTAGACTATAGACTAGACTATAGACTAGACTATAGACTAGACTATAGACTAGACTATAG
>NC_060952.1:91906026-91907867 GCF_022045245.1 Lucilia cuprina | reverse complement strand
TGACATGTTTTTCAAAGGTAACTTGATCAAAAAAAATCAAATAATACTTTGGTTGAAAAATGTAATGAAAAACGTGTGTTAAGAATTTTTCGATCTCACTCCTTAGTACTTGCCCAAAGAGGATTGGAATCAGTCAAATTTTTTTTAATCTCGTTTGTAATTCTTACTCGATCTGTTAGAAATTGTAATAAATTTACATTAAATTTTTACCTAATATGTTATTTGGGCTGTCAAAATAAATGTCAAGATTGTAAAAGTCCAGTTTTTCTACAGCTTAGTACCGGTCCACACTAGGAAACTTTTTTTGGGATTGATTTTTGTGTGTGAGAGAAAGAGAAAAAAATATCAACCATTTCTTTCTCTCACACACAAAATCATAAGTTTCTCAACAAAAGTTTCCTGGTGTGAACCAGGTCTTATTGACATGTTATTAGAATATTACTTTTCTTATTTATAAAAACAACAAATTTATTATACTCAGTCTTTTGTTTTTTTTTTTAAGTAAATGTCAAATAAACAATTTGTAATTTCCATTGTGCTGGAGAGAGAGTGTTTATTGCTTATTTGTTTATTAATAAATTCTTGTTTAAAGAAAAAAATAAATAAATTTCATTTAAGAAAAATAAATTCAGTTAAATTTAAATGAAATAAAGTGGAGAACACTTGAATAATTTTAGACTTTAAAGAAAAGAGTAATTGTTCTATTTACTTTATATTAAGCGTGATTTTTATTTCAAACTTGGGGACACACATTTAACCCTTTTAGAGTCTTCAAGTGGGTTGAAACCACTTTTTTAAAGAAATACTTCAATGCTTTTCAAATTTGCAATGTGTACACATGTACAACACTGACTTAATACCCCAAATAATTTCTGATTTTGATAATTTTAAAACTTTTTTTTTTAATTTCTATTAAAAAAATAACCCCTTAAAAGGTTATCAATTCAAATTAACCACATACAAATAAGTGTTATTTATTTATATTATTCACATTTTATTCAAGTGCACAAAAACAAAAAAACGTTTGTAAACATGTGTATGTAAACTACAGTTTAATGTCAAAAAAAAAAATGCTAACGGTTTGTTTTGGTGAAATAAAAACAGAATAATTATATGTATTTAGAGCAAATGTCTTAAATTTGTTGGCGATTTTTTTGCCATTTTAAAAATACATAGCACACTTTGTTATTATTTTGCCGCGTCACATACACTAGTATGTCAAAATGTTTCTAATTATATATTTTTTGGAAATTTTAATATATTTTTTTTAGGTAATTTATCACTCTTGTTGGGCTAGCTGTCTAGTGTAGTTTGTAATAGACTCATAAATTCTTTGAGTATGTGTGAATGAAAACAAACATTCTGTGACAATAACAGCAGCAACAGCCCACCGCCAACAACAACAAGTGTCAGTGTGACATATGTCAGCGAAAATAACAACAAAAGTATTTATAAATAGTGATATTTCATACATAATAGTTTCCACACCAATATTATTATTTTGTTGTATAAAAAGCAAAAAAAAAAAAAAAAAAATAGAAAATAATATAATGAACTAAAAGAAAAACAAATTACACAAAAAACTACAGTGCAAAGCACACTTTCGACACCATCACAACACTACTTAACAATAAACAACAAACAAATTGTTTAATTTTTTGCTTTTTTTTGTTGAACTATGTATGGGAGTTATTTAATTTCAATTGTTTGTTACATTTAATGCAACCAGTAACAAATTTAATTTAATTATTTTGAAGACAGAGTTGTTAAAAGATGTTTTTATTAATAGATAGATAGATAGATAGATAGATAGATAGATAGATAGATAGATAGACAGATAG
>NC_060952.1:91903486-91905926 GCF_022045245.1 Lucilia cuprina | reverse complement strand
TATAATTACTACTGAAAATATTAATTAGTGCAGTTAGTATAAAGAGTATTAATAAAGAAAAATAAATATAGAGGTATAGGTTTGTGATTTGTAACTGCACGTTACAGTGTTTTTTTTTTTAATTTTTTTAAGACGGGGTAAGAGCAAGAAGAAAGGGGGGAACTTGATACACAGTTCATTTTCAGATTTTTGTTATTGTTATAAAAGGAATAATAATCAAGGTTGTAGGACTAGTTAGTAGGCTATACTTTAGTTTAGACTTTAATATGGAATATAGATTAAATTATAGTTTAGAATATAGACTAGATTACAGTCCAGACTATAGACTAGACCATAGTACAGATTATAGTCCAGAGTATAGTCCAGACTATAAACTAGACCATAGCCCAGACTATAGTCCAGAGTATAGTCAAGATTATAATCCAGACTATAGTTCAGACTATAGTTCAGACTATAGTCTAGACAATAGTTTAGGCTATAGACCTTACTAAAGTCTAGGCTATAGTCCAGACTCTTGACTAGATTATACTATAGTCCAGACTATGGTCAAGACTATAGTCCTGCCTATAGTCCAAACTATAGACTAGACATAGTCCAGACTCTAGACTAGACTATAGTCCAGACTATAGACTAGACTATAGTCCAGACTATAGATTAGACTATAGTCCAGACTATAGACTAGACTATAGTCATGAGTATAGTCCCGACTATAAACTATACGATAGTTCAGACTATAGTCCAGACTATAGTCCAGACTATTGACTAGACTATAGTCCAGACTATTTACTAGAGTATAGTCCAGACTATTGACTGGACTATAGTCCAGGGTATAGTCCCGACTGAAGACTATACGATAGTCCAGACTAGACACTATACGATAGTCCAGACTATTGACTAGTCTATAGTCCAGAGTATAGTCCCGACTATAGAGCATACGATAGTCCAGACTAAAGTCCAGATTATAGACTAGACTATAGTCCAGACTATATACTAGACTATAGTCCAGACTAAAGATTATACGATAGTCCCGACTATAGACTAGACGATAGTCCAGACTATTGACTAGACTATAGTCCAGACTATTGACTAGACTATAGTCCAGACTATTGACTAGACTATAGTCCAGACTATTGACTAGACTATAGTCCAGAGTAAAGTCCCGACTATAGACTATACGATAGTCCATACTATACACTATACGATAGTCCAGACTATAGACTATACGATAGTCCAGACTATTGACTAGCCTATAGTCCAGAGTATAGTCCCGACTATAGACCATACGATAGTCCAGACTTTAGTCCAGACTATAGACTAGACTATAGTCCAGACTATAGACTAGACTTAAGTCCAGATTTTAGACTAGACTATAGATAAATCTATAGTCCAGACTAAAGACTATACGATAGTCCCGACTATAGACTAGACAATAGTCCAGACTAGAGACTAGACTATATTCCAGGCTATAGATAAATCTATAGTCCAGACTATAGATAAATCCATAGTACAGTATATTATGGACTAGACTATAGACTAGAATAAATTTCAGGCAATAGACTTATGTCCAGACTTTAGACCAGACTATTGTCCAGACTATAGACTAGTCTATTGTTCATACTATAGACTATACTATTGTCCAGACTATAGACGAGGCTATTGTCCAGATTGTAGAGGAGGCTTTTGTTCAGTCTAGTTCAGTCTATACTCCAGACTACGTGCTAAACTATAGTTCTGACTATGGAATGGACTGTAGTTTAGACTATAGACTAGATATAGTCCCAACATTCTATTTTTAGAATTGCTTCTTTAAAATCTCTAGATACTCAAAATAATAATTCTCCTTTCCCATAAATAAATACTCGAATAATGTTGAGTACCCTAAATGCCGCGTCATCGCACTCTTAAAAACAATTTAAATATTTTTCTTACACTTTTTATTGTTTTGCCATTGAAATAGTTTTCTCGTTATAAATATTCTTATTTTTAACCAAATTTATTGTACAATGTACATACACTTACCTACATACATACTTACGTACTGAATTTTGTTGTAGTATTGAAAAAAAATTTAAATTTTTATATATTCAATATGGTATGAGTACAATCATAATTTATTTTAACATTACATTTGGTTTTTTAAATGTGTATTTGAATTTAAAAAATAAATATGACCCCATATTTTTGAAAAATAATAAATACAATTCAATTATATAAATTACTAATGGTCGACATGCGATCATTTAAGAAATCCTACCACCCTCTACTCAGAAATCAATAGTAAAAACCCAGATTAATGTTATAGCTTTGTAAAAGTTAACTTTTTTATTATTATTTAATATGTTTATACAAAAATGTTTTTTATTTTAAATTCAAATCAAAACTAAAAATAATTTCTAATTATAAATTTTCAAGTCTAAGTACAAATTCAAAGTTATATTGA
>NC_060952.1:91901583-91903386 GCF_022045245.1 Lucilia cuprina | reverse complement strand
ATAGATAGATAGATAGATAGATAGATAGATAGATAGATAGATAGATAGATAGATAGATAGATAGATAGATAGATAGATAGATAGATAGATAGATAGATAGATAGGAATGTAACTGGAAAATATAAAGAAATACATCTGGGACCTTATCAAGTCTGTTTCACACTCCCTTAAACATTATCAAGGGCAACATGCTACTAATCGGAATCTCATTTACTAAGGTTAATGAACGCTCTCTTTTTGAACATAATCACCCCTATCGCCAAAACCAGTGAACATTCTGTTCTCTGAATTTGTTGTGAAAAAATCATTCACAAAAGGTGATTTGGTATGGAACAGCTGTTCAATGTTCAACAAATTTCACACCATGGCGATTTTTTCACGACTAAAAAGTTAGTGAACGTAAAAAGTGAAAAGGAAACATATTTCACGTGAAATCATGATTGGCGATAGAGGTGAATATTATATTGATAGAACAGTTGCTGCTCCTCTGACCCCACAGCAGTCCATTTCAAGTTTAATATGATTTCTGATTCGTGTTTAAATGTATCTTTTTGGCAGCCTTGCCACCCTTGTACTGCTGCTGTCAACTACAAATAAAAAAGAATGTATAACATTGCGGACATTACAAAAAAATTCTGATAATTTATATTTGGGCAAACACATTCATTCACATAAATAATACAGTTATTAAATACATTTCGGTTTTTACCGTTACATATGATTCCGTTTAATCTTTGAAATTTTTATTTTGTTTTTAGAAATGAACCATTTTGGTGGAAAAACGTATTTTAAACATTTGTTGCGGTTTTTAAATTATTGTTGGAAGTTTTGTTCATTTTATTTTAAATTAAACAAAATTCCAAGAAATATGTTTATAAATATTAAACAAATACACAAACTCAAATTGGGCCATTAACATCAAAAGCAATTTAATTGAAATATAAATATTTCACCCTTTACTTGTGGAGTGTTTTTATATCGTAACAAAAAAAAACTTAAGAATGTAAATGTAAACATCTGTGTAGCTATGTGGCAGCATTAAAATGTTGCCAGATTTTAACAATTTTGAGGTATAAATATTTTTTAAAAACTTTTTAATTTTGCTGACATTGTTTTTTTTAAATATTTTTGGGAGAAATTTTTAATTTAAATAAAATTTTTAAGAATCTGCACCATTTAACTGCGTATCTTTTATTTTCAATTTAATGTGTCTGTTTTTGTTTCATATCATATTTTTTGTTGTTATTGTTATGATTGGGGATTTTTTTGTGAAATTATTCTTTACGCAGATGAAAAACATTTTAAATGTTTATATTATTCTCTTTACTTTATGCTGCCGCTCGCCGCCACTGGTTTGGCTTCATAATTTCTGTGTTATTCCAAATGTGAAAATTTATTTCGGTTATAAATATATAATGTAGCATCATCTTTTTGAACATCATCAACATTATGATCTTCGACAACATCATGATCATGATCATCACCAGCTAGCAGAATCCAATCGTACCTTTCAATATTCTCACTGTTGTACACCACCACAAAGTGAATGAGTGAGTGGTGGCGCGGCGTTTTCATTGCTTACGCCAAACAATACAGTAGCTGAAAACAGCAGATTGCTTAATTTTTTCCTTCACTTTTCTTTCTACTTAATATTTCCTAAAATTGATTATTGAAAGAAATTATTTCAATTTGTGTGTTGTGATGCAGTTTTTGTTTCCATCCGGGGTATGCCTAGTCTGTCCAGGTTCTTCAAAGGTCTGCTTCCTTTGACGTTTGATATACCACAGAGCTGCCTAGTATCTT
>NC_060952.1:91883526-91901483 GCF_022045245.1 Lucilia cuprina | reverse complement strand
CTATCTATCTATCTATCTATCTATCTATCTATCTATCTATCTATCTATCTATCTATCTATCTATCTATCTATCTATTTATCTATCTATCTATCCATCTATCTATCATTACAACAGTAGGCAACTCTAGCAATAATATGTCAATATGTTATGACATTAAACAGTGATGCCATATACTTTTTTTTCCGCAAGTTAAATTTCCTTTATGATACTTTTCAACATATAAAATTTTACAACTTTTAGTGGGTTGAAGTAACAGGTAGCGCAATTCTAATTAAAATATGTAATATAAAAAAGAATTCCAAAATAAGTTCATTCATAAACTGTAAATGATGTGGGTTGATTATATGACACTTTTTCTTTTAAGGTGGACGGACCACCTCCATCTTTTTTACAATTTAAGACACTTTTTAATAAAAATTACTCGTATACCCACCATTTGTTTTACAATTAACAAAATAATGCAAGATTTTGTTTTATTTACAGTTTTATCGATACAAGTTTTATTATTTTTTTGTTGTTTTTCAAAATTTTATTACCAAATATATATATTATGGGGTCGGCGTTTTATTTTTTGTTTTATGTCGCTCTCTATACTAAATATTATAAATAAGCGCGCGTGTGTATATGTATATTAGTGTAAGAGTGTGTATTCAAATAATGCTTAAATTTAAAAAAATATATTTTTTTTTGTTTGCTCTATTCAAGATCAGTTAAAGTATATTAGTTTGTTTTCTTCTAATAAATATTAAATTGTTTTGAAAATTAAAAAGAAAATTGAACAAAAAACTTAAGGTTAAATAGATAAAAAAATAAACTAAACAAATAAAATATTTAGGGAAATTAAAATGATTTTTTTGTAAAAATATACTTTAACTGACCTTGAACTTCCTCGGCACCTTAAAACTATGGTAATATTAAAAAATGTTATATATTAATTAAATTTTTTTTCTTCATTATTTTCATAATCATAATTATCAATTTTATACAAATGTACGCGTGTATGTGTGTGTAAAGTTAGTGTATGTGTAGAAAATATATAAATTAATTGATTAAATCATTAATAAAAAATGACTCATGTTAAGAATTATTAATTTTTTTTGTTTTGTTCATACACATATAGAAACAAGCAAAACAAACAAAATATTAAAAAAAATACAAGTAGTTAAATGTTTAAACAAAATTCTTTCGTTATCAGGTGAAAATTACTTTACTATAAACAATATAATAAAAAAAATAATAATAAACATACAAAATATCTTAAATGAAATATAACTGTTTTTTTTAAGTGTATAAGTTTACGTTAAATTTATTTTTTAAGTGTATATTAGTATAACAACAACATATACAAGATGAAAACAATGGCAAAATTCCGTAAAGTAAATCAAATGTAGTTATTAATTGTAATAATTTTCGACAATCAGCTGTTTAAACTTCGCCTTAAAACATCAACAAATTAAATAGTAGATGAATAGCAAAGAACAGTTATTTTCAGTTTGTTTACAAATATGAGATTGAAGTGTTATTAAAAAAAGTGTTAACAATATGGCAACGCGTTTGAAAAAAGTGTTTGTATTATTGTGTGTGTTTTTTTTTTGCAAATATTGTTAAAATATTAAACAAAGACCATTTTAATTTCATCTAACAAATACACTTATTTTACACTATTACTCACTACTACTACATGTATAACAAATTTATTATTATTATTTTTTTTTTGTTCATCATCTTCTGTTTTAAACAAAGTCAACAAAAAAAAGAGGCAAAACTACAATGGGGTCGTCGAGCGATGACGTCAATTGTTTAGGTAAAACAAACTATAAACGCTAAATAAATAAAATAATAACAAAACTTTCTCGTTTAAAGAAAAGTTTTGTTGTTTTTTTTTATTTTCTTAATTAAATTTTAATTTAAAATTCCATAAATTAGTAAGTTTTAAAGCTTCCTTAATTTAATTTGCATATAAAAACAAACAAAGTAAAAAAGAAAGATTTTTTGTCAAAAAAAATCGAAATTATTAACTTTTGCTAGTAATTTTAAAAAATTATAAAAAAGTTGATTTTAAAATTAAACAAAATTTGAAATTTGTTGGATTTTTACAAAATTTTCATAAAAATTGTTTATAGATAAAATAAAAAAGTCGACTTTTTAATTTTTTTGCGATTTCTCAAAAATCGTGCTATCAGTTTTTTGCGATTTCTCAAAAGTTGTGTATTCAGTTTTTTGCAATTTATGTTATTTTCGACTTTTTTCATCTTTTATTTTTAAAGACAAAATATTGGACTTTGATTTTTCGAAATATATTGATTGTTAGTAGATCGTTTTATAGAATCCTTTTTAAAATTTTCTGCGTATTTAAGAATTAAGTCTGAATTTCACTGTAGTTTATTTAATATTCAATTAATATTGAATTTGTTTTATTTTGTTTCTATTTACAGTTTACAGAAACAAAAAGTCTTCTATACGACTTTTTGCATAATATAAAAAGTCGACTTTTCAAATTTTCTACTTCTTACAATTGTAATTGAGCAACCTTTGTATTATTTTCGGACTTATGTAGGACTTTTTTGACTTCAATCGTTTTATTGCAGTATTGTTTCCAAAGTTGAAACAGAAACAAAAGGCCTTCTATACAACTTTTTGCATAATATAAAAAGTCGACTTTTTAAATTTTTTACTTCTTGTAATTGCAATTGAGCGTTTTTTCTACTATTTTCGGCTTTTGTCCGACTTTTATCGCTTTATTGCAGTAGATTTTCAAAGTTGAAACAAAAAGTCTTTCTTTCGAAAAGTCGACTTTTCTGAATTCACAACTTTTTGCAATAACAACTTAACGACTTTTTTTCTGCTATTTTCGAACTTTTTTGACTATTAATTAAGAATTTTTTTGCAGTAAGTTTCCAAAGTTGAATGAGAAACAAAAGGTCATGACTACGACTTTTTGCATAATATAAAAAGTTGATTTTTTCTACTTTTTCGACTTACATCGGTTTATTGCAGTAGATTTTCAAAGTTGAAACAAAAAGTCTACTTTTCCACTATTTTGATATTGTATATGAAAACTCGACTTTTCTGAAATGCCAACTTTTTGTAAAAGCATTTTAACACATTTTTTTTAAATTTTCGAACTTTTTCTACTATTAATTACGCAATTTATTAAAAAAGTCGACTTTTCCAAATTTATCTCTTCTTGCAATTCAGCGACTTTTTCTACTCTTTTCGACATATTTCGGTCTTTTTAGACTTTTAATAAGGAGATTTATTCCAAAAGACAATTGGACAGTGACACAGGGTTTCCATAGTTAAAATAAAAAGTCTATTTTGGACTTTTTGTAATATGAAAATGGTCGCCTTTTCGAGTTTCCTACTGTTTGCAATAGCAACTTAATGCCTTTTGTTTTGACTATTCTCTGACTTTTTCGACTTTCAATTAAGAAATTTATTTCGAAATAAAGTCGATTTATCGCCTTATCAACAAACAAATCTAATGTTTGAAATTCGTTTTACAAAATAAAAGAGTTCTATAGCTAGCACTAAAAGATGACTTTTGCAATTTATGAAAAGTTGTTTTTACGACTTTTAGTCAAATTGAAATTCTCTAGTCTAAACTTTGGAGAATTTTAATCAAATCAAACTTAAACCTTAAAAATTTGTTTGAAAATTATTTGCAAACAGTTAGAAAATGACAAGTTTCACTTTAAAAGCCTAATAAGTGTTGCCAATTAAAATGTTTTTGTTTTTCTTTGTTTTTAGCGTGTTATTAAATGCTAATTTTTTTTCTAGAAATATGGAAACTTAATTGCGGAAAAAATCCAAGTTTAAACATTGAATAAACTAAAATTAGAATTTAGTTAAATTAAAATTCAATGATAGCTACCGCAAAGCATGCAAAAACGCTTTAAACGAAATAATAATTGTATATAGAAAACAAAAAAAATTATATGCGATAATAATAAATGGCAAACGGTTAATCAAATGTTAAAAATAACTGATTACAATTAACAATATTAAAGGTCATTATTATAATGGAACTTTATCAAAGTTCAAACATTTTAATACAATTCCAGTTGGAAAATGTTGCAATTGTTTAAAGATTTTGTTAATATAAATCTTTGGAATATATTGGGCCCTTAAGAAAATAATTTAAGTCGACTTAAAGCTGAGGGGTTTCTATAAAAACTTTTAAAAATCTTTTAATAAAACTTTCGTTAATTTTGAAAATCTCCTTAAAAAAATGTTCAAGTTTGTTTTACCTTTCTTGTTTACAACTTAAATGTTACATGTTTCTTTTTCGACGACATTGCCAACGTATTCCCAGTTCTAATTTCTTTATCATTTACTTTTAAACAAATCCTATGACCAATAACAAAATTTAACCCCTCCTCTTTCTCCTTTTCCGCCCTATGTTCTCAAAGAACATAGTTCTTTTGCTTCTCTGTGGGTAGAGTTTTATTAACAAACGATACGATGGCCGAGGCCGGTTGATTAATGGCCAAATCACAGAATATATGACACTGATTATCTTTCGAACTGGCTGAACGTCTAGCCACAAAGGCAAATATGGTTTTCTTAAGAGAACCCACAACTGTGGTATTATCGTTGCCATGCTCCTGCATGGTCCACAAACGATGATCGGGATCAATAGCACAGTATGATATAATATCGGCTGTATAGTGTTTACGGAAGAATTTCTTACGTGTATTATCGGTTAGGGTAATGCCCTGTTGGGTGACTTTGAAATGAACCTCTGTGGGAGTGGGGGGAGCGGGTAGGGCATACAGTTGACGTATAGCTTTGCGTATGGCTTCTTCGCCAGTTAGAGATTCGGTATCGCAAGAGAACAGCCATAAAACATTGCAGGCTGCTCCCTGGGTTAAGAGTTGTTTTTGGGCTGGTGTATGCTCCACTAGGGGAGGCACTAGATCACGCTCGGGTATACGCAATAGACAAGGCAGGGCCAATTGGTTAATAGAATGTTCGTAAACCAAGGCCGAGAGGGAAGTGAAAACCGGTTCATTTGCACAACCCTTTAAACGTACACCACGGGTAGTAGGTTCTATAAGAAAGTGGCGTACCAATTCATCTGGCTTGCCGGTGCTGGTCGAGCCCGGTGGAGGCTGAGCCACACGCAAAACCAAACCATAAGCATTTCTAAAAGTGGTAGAATCTCTGATTACAAAAGTTCCCGGAGCAGCATTGATGAGCAGAGAAATGGCTTCATCGCGTGACAAGTTTGGTTTGTACCAGAATTTCGAAGAATCTTTAGCAAATTTCACCAAATGAGCAGCCACTTCTTGAGGCTCACTATTGGCCATCGATAGACTAGAATTAAGGCGCGGTCTATAGTTGCTGCCATAGATAGTTTCCGAAGAATAGTTCTGCTCCACCAGATTAGCGGGCTGATATACATGTTGCTGCGGCACATGTTGCTGATAGCTGCCATTTGTTTGTTTGCTAAGAGTTGTTGTTTGTGAGTTATAACCATTGCTGCTAGCAACACCACCAGCAAATGGTGTACGCGGCGTAACAGGAAACGCTGGGGTTTCGGGGCGTGCTGCCGATGGTGAGGGATAATCCGACATACTCAAAGTTGTAGTTGATGTAGCTGTTAGTGTTCCATTATTATTGTTATTGCCGTTGTGGCGATATGTTGGTGATGCTGCAGCTGTTGAGAGAGTTGATGATGTTGTTACCTTTTTCGTGCTGGTGGCATAAATAGGTGACGATTCTCTATCCGTCATTGTTTGACCAAGATTGGTGTGCTCATGACCATACATGTTGCCATTGCCATATGTGGCATAGTCAGTTGAACGTTGTGTACGTTGCAATGTTGCTGTTGTTGTTGATTGCGATGCTGTTGTGGCCTCCAAAGGCTGCATCATCATATTTGAACGTTGCTTATTTGTGTTATTGCGTTCATCATAAGGCGTTGAATAAATGTCAAGCATTGAGGTTGGACTTAAAGTTTCTCTGTTGTTGTTATTGTTACTGTTCTTGGCATGTGTATTTGATGTTGTTGCTGTTGATGATGAACTAATTGTGTGATAATTACGTTCTACATACGGTGACGCCAATGGAATGTCGCGCGTTTGATACAACTCTTGCTGCTGCTGATGTTTGTGCAGCCCATATTGCTGCTGCAACTGTTGTTGACGTTGTGGTAAACTATCTATGGTATTGGTACGTCGCCTTAATATATCAACATTGTCAACCTCATCCTCATAGCGTTCATTCAAATTTAAATTGAATTCAATATCATAATTGTATTTGCTATTTTGACTCTGACTACGGTTGGGTATCTGTGGCGGATACATGGAGGATGATGACGACTTATTGCTTAGAGAAGGCGGTAAAGTAGAGGGTAATTGTACTGAACCGTTGGCAAAACGTCTGGGCGGTGGCACTGGCGATACCTTAGGTGAACTGGACAAATCATATGTTGTGGTAGATGTGGTGCGATATTCATTGAAAACCTTCTCACGACGCTCACGTAGCAATTCATCAAAATCATGTCGAGCTGGTGTTTTTGCTAAGAGTATGTCACCAGCTCCACTGCTGCTGCCACCAACACCACCATTAGTATTAGTTGCACTACCGTACATTGTTTTGTGGCGGCCATAGTTATCGTTATTGTTGTTATTGCCATTTAAGCCAAACTTGTCAAAGTTGTTGTCTCCAATAAAGCTGCCGTTCTTGTTGCTGTTATTACCAAAACTGTAGTGGTAGGTATTTGCTATAGTGTTGGTTGTGGAACGCGTAGGTGATCTACTAATGTTGTTGCTATTGCCATTGCTTAAAGTTTTACGTACCAGCAAAGGACTAGTAAGACGTGGTTGGGATTTTATCATACTGGCATCAATTTCATCCGCAGTTTTTATTAAATTATTAAAATTATTATTATTACTATTGTTATTGTAACCACTTTGATTATTATATTTCACTGTTTGTGTACAACTTTCATTCATATACTTTTCACTATTATGATTATTTAAATCACCATAAAATTTTTGACGTTCACGATCGCGTTCATTTTGTTGTGTCAACAAATCAAAATAGACATCTTTTAAACCACTATTACCACTACCACTCCCATGTAATTCATTATTCTGTTGATTATTTGTGGTTTTACCGTAACCGTAATCCAAACCGAGTGCTGTATGCGAACGACCTGTAGAGTTTAAACCAAAATCGAAATCAAAATCGAAATCATATTCGTTACCGTTTTTATTATTATTATTGTTATTAGAATAATTACGTGACAACGTAGACGTCGACGATGCGTTTGTATGTGTAGGTCTCAATGGCGTTGATGTTTTACTAATCTGTCCGTAACTGAATGGCAGCGAATTTTCACGGGCGTGATATGGTATCGCTCCATTACTATTGTTACTATTATTATTTAGACTACTACTATAATTGTTATAATTTGTTGTATTAATTCCACTCAATTTATTTGTTTCGCCAGCAGC
The DNA here is from genome assembly GCF_022045245.1 of Lucilia cuprina. Taxonomy (NCBI): domain Eukaryota; kingdom Metazoa; phylum Arthropoda; class Insecta; order Diptera; family Calliphoridae; genus Lucilia; species Lucilia cuprina. The sequence goes on along the minus strand of NC_060952.1, from coordinate 91,894,016 downwards.
GAAATCATCGTAATGCGACCGCATAGTTCGCGAATATTTTCAAGACTGTCTACCATATGCTCTGCTCACAATATTCTCCAATAACTTTCAGTTCAAAATATGCCATATATTCATTTATATTTGTATGTATGTCGGTATGTCTATACCTACTACATATTTAGGTGTATCTCTAGCTATCAACAACACATTGCTATCTGTGTATCTGTGTCTTACTTTGCTATACTCATTCATTCATTTAGCCAAAGCTAAATTGTTGAGTACTATATGGATGGTTGGCGAGTATAAAAATGTAAACATTTACGGGAGTGAGTATGAATATGATTGGAGCGCATACTGTCAACTATTTGGTAGTGAGTATCAATGTTTTGATTTTGAGAATGTCGCTCCAAATAGATTTGTTTTCTTGTATCTCTTGTGTAGAAAAACTAACACAGTGGTGTAGTTGTTGAAAATTTATGTTGGAGCAATGATTGGGGAACAGTTTTCGCATATTGTTGATATTGACCAAGACCGATATCAAGTATTCGAATCTTCTGATCGTGCTATAGCCCGAAAGATATTGAACAACATAAGTATGTTTCTACCAAGTTTAATCTTAAAGTGTAAAACAATCTGAAGCATTAGGGAATGGATTAGTTGCGTTGTTTGGTTTGTAACAGATTAATGAATCTTTTGCAAATGGACGACCATTTTTGGACCGTAACTCTTATTATTCTTCCAGAACTCTAAAATATTCTGCGACAGCAAGAGGATCGTGAAACTTGGAGAGATCAAATTTAAACTGAACGCTTGATTATTAAAAATCTATCTCTGTTACGATCAACCGTAGTGAAAATTCTTCAGGTGTACAAAATTTCAGGTTTATATATCATCAGATAGCTTTAATAACTTGTTTAGATGCCTTTTAATATCCATAACCTATGAGGACCGTAACTTATATTATTCTTCCAGACCTCTAAAATATTCTGCGACAGCAAGAGGATCGTGAAACTTGGAGAGATCAGTTTTAAACTGAACGCTTGATTATCAAAAAGCTACCTCCGTTCTACTGCAGTGATAATTCTTATGGTGTACAAAATTTCTGGTTTATATATCATCGGAAAGCTTTAATAAGTTGTTTAAGTGACCTATAATATCCATAATCCATGCGATAATTCAAATTGAATTATATTCAAGGACATTCTGACCATTAATGTCTTACAGATGTGATCTCAGAAACTTCTAAAAAATTGCCTTAATTTTGGGACCGAGCTTCGAAGTCTATTTTGGAGCTACTCAACCGCGTACAAGAGAAGGCGAAGGTACTTATCGGTGACAGTAGGTTATCCAACTGTATTGATTCACTGGAGCATCGTCGCAACGTTGGGTGTAGAACAGTGGTTCGACACTATAATGGAATGTGTTCCTCTGAAATTAGGTAACTCGTTACCGATATCCGTATATTTTTACGCAGCACACGACTGTCAACAATAGCAAACACATTTATGGTCGATAGGCCAGTGGATCGCTCAACTCATTAGAGGGAAAATTCATTCTTTAGCTGCACTGTTCGTATGTGAAACAAATTTCCTCCATCCTATCCTTCCCGCCACAACATATTTTCCTAGTTCCAGCACAATGCATTGCATGAGTGGGGGTCATTCCGTGAGTGCTGTTCCACAAGGCCCACTTGTGGATAGGTGTATTTTTTCGGATTTGATGTAGTATACAACCTAACCTTATCTACATCATCAGATATCTTCAATAAGTTGTTTAAATGCCCTAAAATATCCTTAACGAAGTACCCAGCCCATATGTCTGTGTAAAATGTTCCTCATAATCTTTACGATCGTTCAAATTGAGTTAACGACATCTTGACTATCAATGGCTTCCAGATATGATCTCAGAACCATATAAGAAACTTCTCAAATTTAGTCAATTAGATTGAGTGTGGATCTGATAAGATTTAAGGATCTCTACATTGCAATTCTTTCAACTGCGTATGTTAATTAGAATATATATGGTTACGTGTCCACTTTCCATTATCCCACATATATTCACTAGATAATGTTGCAACAAGCACTTTAAAATTTTCAGGGTAAATCAAATCCCTTAAAAAACAATACGCCTCTGTTCATCGCACTCTCTTTATAATGATATTGTAAACATTTCAAATCTATACACCCCCCCCCCCTACCACTCACTCACCGAGAATCAATTGGGAGTAAAGAGTAAGGTCCTCTCACACTGAATGCTCCCAGCCAAAGTAAAGACATTATCATCGTCTCTGTATGTGTGTGTATAACTTTTGCAAAGGTGTATAAGATAAACAGCTCTATTGGTTTCTTGGTATTGTACATGTACATATATACATATATATATTTTTCTGATACCATACATTTTTACGTTGTTTGTTTGTTATTTTCTACTTAAAATAAGAAATACGAAAAAAAAAATAAATATAATAAAAAATAATTTTGTTATTTTTTCGCTAGTGATGTCATCCGGCACAAGTTGTTTTTTAAACTTGTTTAAGTGATGTGTGCGGCTCATATAACACCAACAATATAAGTAATACACTTAAGAAACATGCACACACTAAAACAGAGTTTATTAAGGCAAAAATCGGTGTACAAGTACTTGTAAGAGTACGATTACTCGGGCACTTAATGAGGAGCCCAGGGAAAGATAGAGAGTGAGAGAGATACTGAGACGTTATTAGTACTCTGTGTTCACTTTAGAGTTTTCCTTATATACAATTTATATTTCTATTTATTTGTTTGAGGCGAACAATATTTTGTCAGCTATTTTTGTTGTTGTTTTATTTTTGCAAACTAATTTTTTTGTTCATTGTCTGAGTGATCTTATGGCGTCGGTGTTTCCTTTTTTTATAAACTGTTTTTTTTTAATATATTTTTTTTGCTCTGTTCAAGATTGTTGTTTGTTTGTTTATAAGTATGTTTCAATTTTGCAGTTGTTATTGTTGTGGTTGTTGTTGCAAACTCATATAGTGATCATACATACTTGCATTTACAAAACGAGGATGATCTGTGAAGTTATTTGATTAATTATACGATTATGTTCAATTGTGATTCTGATCGTGGGATTTCAAAAATGTGTGTTTTCATACTGCGTTGAATGGAAATATTTAATCTTTGCTCCTTAAAGATTGTTTATTTACTTGAAGGATCCTTACTTTCAACTCCCTCAAGAAGCTTTTGTTAAGGAAGACAATTCGGTTGAAAAACACTACAGATTTTCGTCTTAGAACTTGATATTCATCATATGTTTCCTACGTTAAGGTCGATTAGAAAGTTTTTTCTTTTTATCTCATCTTACTTATATGGACATCTTGCCTTCTGCAGAGTGGAATGACTATGCTTTGAAGATCCCTGCTATGGTTTATCGTTAGTATTATTTCTTAACATGCTTTAATAAGATTGTAATTACATCCTGCTCCATACATGAACTTAGAACTTAGCAGAGTTATATCCTTTATAATTCCATTGTGACTTATATGAAAAAGCCTCCAAAGTCTTGTTTAGGATGTGTTGTCAAAACCACTAAATCTACTCATTAAAGATTGTTGATACTTATTATACATGCGGACACAAGTGATTCATAGTCTGGACCCCTTTGAGGTGCTGTTGTTAATTAGGATAAGGAAGTTTACTAGTTTCAAATAATCTACTGACATTTTTATCCATTTGAAACTTAACATTCGCGTTTGTTTCCTAGAATGTTTTTTCCTTTTATTTAATCTTAAATGAGCACCTTGTCTGTCATCTTATCTACTCATTTTTTATACATTTGGAACTTGGCATTCACCATTTGTATCCTATTTTAAGGACGACAAGAATGTTTAATTTTTTCTTTTTATTTCGTCTTACTTCTATGAGCACCTTGCCTGTCACCGTAGAACTATCCAGAACTATTTTCACATGTGATTCGAACTGTCTTCAGGGCTCCGCAATTGTTTTATTTTCTCTCCTGCTCAGGACTCAATTCTTTTTGCATCTCACATCTATCTATCTTACTTCTCATATGATTTAAATGATTCTAAATTCCATCTGTCTTCTTCTATACGATTAACATAGTTTTTCGATTCCGAACTAATTTTAATGACCATCTTAAACTTGAGAAAGCCATATCCTTCAATCTTAACAGAGTGTTTTAGAAAGCCTTTACTTTAGTCTCCATTTAACATATGTATTTAAGTCAGAGTCCTCGTCGGCTCAAAAATACTCTTTGATTCCAAAATAACCATTCATCTCCGGATGCTACATGTTTGTTACCTTTGTTAAGGGCGTCACAATTGTTATATTTTCACTCCAGCGTCTTTGATCTCTCATATTGAAGGTTGAGAGTTTGAGAGGGACTCCCCATTTAGAAACATCCTTTGCGGTTTGTTTCCTATACTAATGTGGGTAGAAATGTTCAAATTTCTTTTTTTAAAAGTCCCATCAGACTCATATTAAATGTAATTTTGACCATCAGCGATCTAATCATTTTCACCATGTAAAATCTGAAATATCCATCAAAGTAATTAAGCAAATCTAAACTGGGTTGATATGGAAATGGAAACTTGTCTAACTATGATTTTCATACGCAACTACTCTTAACCAAGAAATATCCATCGAATTCCTTACAAAATCTAAGAATCATCCAGCCTCATAGAGACAGAGAGAAAGTGTTTTAAGGACCCTTACATTAGTCTCCTTTTAATGCACTTAAGTCGAAATCATTGTCGGCTTAAATATGATCTTCAAAATGTCCACACACCTCCTGAGAGCATACCTAATATATTGAGAGAAGCAAGTGTAAACTAGTCTGATTAGGACTACATGTTTGTTCCCTTTGTTAAGGGCTCCACAATTGTTTTATTTTCTCTACTGCTCTGCACTCCTTTCAGTTGCATTTGTTAACTTGAATCGCACAGTTTGAATGGGATTCCTAAATCCTACACATCCTGTGTTAAGGTCAGTTGAAATGTTCTATTTTCCCTTGAATAAGTTCAATGTTAAATGACATTCTGAGCATCAGCCATCTAAACATGTTTAATTAAAAAGCATCCATCAAACTCTGATCCACAAGATTTAAAGTAGTTTAGATTTAAGGCTTTTATCAAAGAATAAATAAGAAGTGAAACGCTGTCAAAAAGTACCTAAGTCTACTGTCAGTCGGTACCTAACTCTAAGAATGTATTAGTAGAATTCTCAAGCCAACATAGTTGCAAAAAATCGGATTTAAAAATTTAAAAAAAAAAAAAATTATTTCATTTGAATTTATATTTTAAAAGATTTCTTTAAATATTTTGCAACATAATTTATCTATAAACATTATATATGAACGTATCTTTGCTTTTTAATCTGCAATATTGAAATAATAATTAAGTTAGTTGAAATATTTTTTTCTTGTACCATACGAAAATTTACAACATTGTTCTTTTTTCGTTTTAATTTCAACAACAAAAATTAAATGTCAAAAAATAAAAAATATTTTTTTTTCGTTTGTAAAAAATTGAATCTTTTCGGGCTATTAAATATATTTAAAATATGCAAAAAAATAATAAAATATAACGTTAAGTGATGAAAAATATTTTCAAGTTCTATAAGCCACGAATTTTCGACAAAGTTTTGAAGTTTGGAGAGAGAGTAAGTTTCTTACATATGTGTTGGAGTTACACAGAACTCGTCTGTGAGAAGAGCGTAACGTTGTTGTTGTAAAAAAATGACAGCGTTTCACTTCTTAGTGTTCAGTGGCTTTTATGTTATTTTCCCTTGAAATGGATTGATATGGAAGTGAAACTTTTTCTAACATGGATTTTCATATGAAACTACTCCTAACCACGAAATATCTTTCGAATTCCTTACAGAATCGCACAGTTTGAACGGGACTCCTAGTTCCTACACATCCTGTGTTAAGGTCAGTTGAAATGTTCTATTTTCCCTTAAATAAGTCCCATATTAAATGGCATCAGCGGTCTAAACATACTACCGATTTGATAACAGAACATCCATCAAAGTCCTGACAATCTGATCCACTAGATTAAAAGTAGATATGAATAAGGGATTAATGCTTTGTTTCCTTTCTAGTTAACGTTAACTGAGTTAATAAAGGTGTTGTCTAACTTTAAAGCACATGCGAAACTATTCTTAACCACATCCTCCCGTGGCTATTCGGAGTTATTCCTTCGTAGTTATTCCAAAGGGTGTTTTTATTGATATTTGCAGAAGACTTCTATTGATCTAGAGATTAGCAAATTCCGAGGATCATTAAGAAATATATTTTGCTGAAAATCTAAGGTTTATGCCTTGAATTTTATTTTGGTTAATTGGTTTAATTAATCATTACTTCAAAATGACTCCTCATTCCACCCTCGTACACCAATTGATGCGCTCATCGTCGTCATCATCAACAGCAGCAGCAACATCCATTCGTTTGAATTAAGAAAAGTTTTCTTTGTTTTTGTGGGTTTCACATTGTTGTAGTTGGCAAAATATTTATTTGTATCTGCTGTCTGTCTGTCTATATATTTGTTGCTATTCTTGTTGTTGTTTTTTATAGTCATTGTTGTTAATCTAACGATCGTCTATAATTAATGAGTGAAACCATTCATTATGTCTAAAATGCTGTAGCTTTTTTCATTCCTCCACTACTACTTCATCATCTTAAATTTTTTTAGTTGTATTGTAGTTTTTGTTTTATTATTATTTGAATGCTGGCTGCGCTGTAATTTGTAAAAATGTTGTTGTACTATGTTTAGAGTAGTTAGTATGAATGAAAATATGCGATTTTACCTTTTATTGACATAAACATATTTGTGGTTTTGACATTTGGTCGCCTCCACGCTAAATATGTTAATATATGTATAGCATATAGATACTAGTTATTGCTGATGATGTTGGAGGAAACATCATGCGAGCAGTGTGGTCAATATTAAATGATAGGAAAACGCGGTAAACAATAATGAAATTTAGGTTTATCATTCTGAAATCTTCACTTATTTCGGAGACTGGTTCTATGAATATAGAATGTATTTCTTCTTTAGAAAGCTTTGAGAGTCCCACTCAGCCTGGGATTGTGAAATAAGCACGATCAAGACACATTGCGACAATGCTTGGAAAGAGAACCGCAATTTTTAGCAACAGAAAGTATATTGTATCCATATTGGATCATTACACCTGAAGGATTGTAATCAGAGTTCGATAGTCGTGTTTTGTTATAATAAATGAGTTTAAATGAGATCAATGGACGATATCTGAATTTAAAAATGTTTAATGATCACTTAGTAGAGTTCTATAAATCGACTTTCGAATAATCGAACAATCGACTTTTTGTCGAAAAGTCGAAGTCGACTATTTTGTTCCAAAAAAGTTAATAACTCGACTATCGTCTGTGAAAAAAGTCGAAAAGTCGACTTTGTTAATAAAAGTAGAAAAGTCTGAATGTGAAAAAGTCTGAAAGTCGATAAGTCGGAAAAAGTCGAAAATAGTTAGAAAAAGGTGGAAAAGTCGGAAAAAGTCGAAAACTCGAAAATTGTAGAAACAAGTCAAAAGTAGTCGAAAATTTTAAAAAAGTGGAAAAAAATCAAAAACTCTAAAATAGTCGGAAAAACTCAAAAAAAAAGTTAAAAATTAGTCGGAAAAAGTCAAAAAGTCGAAAATAGTCGGAAAAAGTCAAAAACTCGAAAATTGTAGAAACAAATCAAAAATAGTCGAAAACTTTAAAAAAGTGGAAAAAAAGCCAAAAACTCTAAAATAGTCGGAAAAACTCGAAAAAAGTAAAAAAAATAGGCGGAAAAAAGTCGAAAAGTCGACTTTTCGTTTCAACTATAGAACCCTATCACTTAGTACAGAAATACAAGCCGATACAAATCGATATTCCAATCTTTATCACCGGTTATGTTTAAGCCGGCTTAGCTTTTGAGCCGAAAGAAGTAGGCAGCGACGCGGTTTGCAAAATTGACTTAGTACGATCAGTTTTTTGAACATTAAATTATTATATATTAGACTAATATTAGATCTTTGCGCCAGAAGGATCGTAATCAGTTCGATAGTCGTGTTATATTATGATAAATGAGTTCAAATGAGATCAATGGACGATATGTGAATTTATAAATGTTTAATGATCACTTAGTACGATCACTTTTTTTTAACATTAAATTGTATCCATATTGTACTAATATTCGTTCTGTGCGCCAGAAGGATTGTAATTAGTTCGATAGTCTTGTTATATTATGATAAATGAGTTCAAATGAGATCAATGGACGATATCTGAACCTGTTTAATGATCACTTAGTTAGTTCGTTCGAAAGGAGGATGTATACATAAAATCCGAATACCTCCATCGGGCCTGCTGTGCGCACCTTAACCAGTGCCTCAGATGGGAATCGAACCCATCACTTCCGATCTACCAGACTAGAACACTAACCACTAACCTACCGGAGGCCACTTAGTATGATTACTTTTTTTACCAAATCTTGAGGGAAATTTTCTCATTCGATATCGATTATGAATCTATTGAAGTTCGTAAGAGTTTCGATATTCTTTGATCAATGATATCATCCTATGGTGATCAGCAATAAAATATAAACTAAATTTCAATCTGAAATTGTGATGATCTTCTGGTATAGGGAAATGTTATTCAGGTGGCGCTGGAATGTCTTGATGACAGAGAACTGACCTATCAGACAGTTCTCTGTCATCAAGACGAAAATATGTTTATCATTATTACAAAGATCCTTACAGAAACATTAGGTTTCCAAAACAGCTTGGGTGATAACTTCAATTATCGAAAATTCATTTAATGGCTCAAAAAGCTGTCTATTAGCCACTCAGTTATATATACAAACATGTTAAAAAGTAGGTAGGAAGGGAGTTAAAAGCCACCATATTACTCTTACTCTTTTATTCTTGCTCTCTTTTTCATTTTAATTGATCATTTTGCCAGTTTATGCTGATATACATGTATCTTTGTATACATGTGTGTGTGTATTTGATCACTGTTTATTTGATTTATTTACATTTAACAATGTGACTGACTCTCAATGTCAACTGAAGTCGAAATTTGTAAGGCTTTGCGATATAATTTCTTAAATTGCTTTTTAGATTTCAAGTCTTAACAAAAACACAATCGACGACAATATTTATTATGATCTTGTTGTTGTAGTATTTGTCACTGTAAATGTTGTCATTGTTGTTGTTGTTGTTGTTGCTATTGTTTACCTTTATAAGCGAACATCTGTTATTTAAAAATCGAAATTTTTAAGGTTTAACGTCATTTTGTGTTTATGTCTCTGCGTCTTCTGTCCTCCCCCCCCCCGACCCACCGTATACACAATTAGCTTGAAGAAGTCACACATTCTCACACATAATAAATTGCAAAAAAAAAAAAAAATACGTTTAAAAAAATCATAAAAACATTTTGATAGTTTTGCTCTCACTTTCGCTTAAAAGATCGAAAATGTTGAACTTAATAAGACAAACAAAGTTCGTAGATGTTGTTTAATGTATGTATGTATGTACGTATGTATGTGTTTTATACAGTGAGTTGCAAAAAAAGAAATTGTTTACCAAATAGCCTATAGTTAATGTAATTATCATGTAATTTATTCCTAATGTTTGTATTTTCATTAATTTCTACAGAAAAGCTGTAATTATTTAAATAAATATCAAATCCGTTTGTGTTTATTTTGATTTTTTTTTGTTTATAACTAATGACATCTACGGATGTTTGTATTGACAAATCAAATTTACATATGTATAATGTGACATGAATACCTACTAATAATTGACAGATTTATTGACATTTACATATTTAGCCTAAGGTAATGTTTTTTGGTTAAAAACGAAAAAGTTTCTTTATTATAGAAGATCAAAGATGTTTATTTGTTGCGGTTTGTTAACAAAGAAAATTTAAATTTAATTTTGAGTTATTGAAATTTAGTTATTAACTATGTTTTTTATTAATATTTAATTGGGGGTTTAATTTAATTAATGAAAACGAAGGTAATTTTAAAATTACTTAAATCCATGGAAAAAGATTACTTTATGATATAATGCAGTTAAAGAAAACGAGGTCAATTATAAAATTACTTAAATCCATAGTTTTATTTAAAAACAAGTAAGAGTTCTATATTCGGCTGTGCCGAATCTTATAAACCCTTTACCATGATGTGTTAAAAAAACAGTCAGTACGAATTTCTTTACAAAAAAAATCAAAATCAAAAAAATCAATTGCAAAACGGTAAGGTAGCAAAAAGTCCCCTTTTATAGGTTCTTACCTAGTCAAGGCCCTACAGGCCCCTCATGTTTCTAGGTTCAATATTATAGAAAATTAAAAAAGTACCTTTTGTAGAACAAAAAAAAATTACCAAAAAGTCCCCTTTTATGTGTTTTCGCCTAATCCAGGCTCTATATATTTAATTTCATGTTTCTAGGTTCAATAATATAGAAAATTCAAAAAGTACTTTTTGTAGAACGAAAAAGTACCAAAAAGTCCCCTTTTAT